>NW_028254377.1:0-52329 GCF_964263255.1 Lissotriton vulgaris | reverse complement strand
AAAGTACAGCTCCCCCGTATGGGAAGCCGTTCATGTCAAAATTACAGATCCCCATATAAGACACCTCCTGATATGCATGGAGTGCTGCAAAATAAATTTGAGACACACCAGAATTAATGTAACATATGTCTAAACAAAAACAAAACATGGCAGAGTGAATATACTACCTAGTGGACAACAGGAATAACACACACTCTGAATTGGATAAAAGGTATGTTGAGATGTATAGTAGCTACCCTGAAAGGAATATGACTGTTGCTGAAAAGAATACAACAAGAACTCTAGTGAATATAAACCTTATTGAAATGATATAGACTGGTGCTGAACTGAATATAACCCACATTGGAACGAATATGGCACATATTAAATTGAATTTGACACTCTTTAAAATGACTGTAACACACATGTAATGAATGTGAGACATACAGCAATGAATACAAGCTATGTTCAAATGAATATGACACGTGTTCAAATGAATACCAGATACGTTGAAATAAATATGACTAGTGTCAAAATGAATATAACTAACACCGAATTGAATATGACACATGTTCAAATGAATATAAGATAAGTTGAAATAAATATGACTAGTGTAAAAATGAATATAACTAACACTGAACTGAATATGACACGTGTTCAAATAAATACAAGATAAGTTGAAATAATTATGACTAGTGTCAAAATAAATATAACCAACACTGAACTGAATATGACACATGTTGATATAAATATGATTGCAGTTGAAATGCATTTGGTGCACATTAAAATGAATATAGCCCACACTGAAATGAATATGAGAAGCTTTAAACTGAATACAACATCCATTGGAACCGATGAAACATGGCAGAATACCTATTCTACCTATTGGACAATGTGAATAACACACTTTGAATTGGATAAAAAATAAACCGAGATGTATAACAACTACACTGAAAGGAATATGACTGTTGCTAAAAAGAATACAACAAGAACTCAAGAGAATAAAAACCTTATTGAAATGATACAGACCGGTGCTGAAATCAATATAACCCACATTGGAACAAATATGGCACATATTAAATTGAATTTGATACTCTTTAAAATGACTGTGACACACCTGAAATGAATGTGAGACATGCAGCAATGAATACAAGCCATGGTCAAATGAATATGACACATGTTCAAATGAAGATAAGATAAGTTGAAATAAATATGACTGGGGTCAAAATGAATATAACTAACACTGAACTGAATATGACACATGTTCAAATGAATACACGATACATAGAAATAATTATGATTAGTCTCAAAATAAATATAACTAACACTGAACTGAATATGACACATGTTAATATAAATATGATTGCAGTTGAAATGAATTAGGGGGAACATTAAAATGAATATGGCACACACTGAAATGAATATGAGAAGATTTAAACTGAATACAACATCCATTGGAATCGATATGGCACATATTAAATTGAATGTGACACTTTTTCAAATGATTGTGATACATATGAAATGAATGCCAGACAATCAGCAATGAATACAAGCCATGTTCAAATGATTATGGTACATGTTCCAATAAATGTAAGATAAGTTGAAATAAATATGACTAGTGTCACAATGAACATGGCCTACACTGAACTAAATATTACATATGGTCATAGGAAGATGATTGCAGTTGAAATTAATTTGACACACCTTAAAATGAATATGGCCCACACTTAAATAAACATAAGAAGCATTGAATTAAATACAACATCCACTAAAATGAATATTGCACATCTTGAAATAATTCTGACACATGTTGGAACATACATGACATATGTTGACACTAGTAACATATTCATTGGATTTGAATTTACACACTTTCAAAGGAATATGACAACTGAGATATTAAGGGCCTGATTACAAGTTTGGCAGTCTCGTAGCGGGTCGCCACACTGTAAGACTGCCAAACCCGTAGTCAGACCATCTGCCGGATTATGAGTTAATCCAGGTTGGGCTGTCTCACAGCAGTGCGTGTCTAGGGCACTTAGGTGTGCTTAGACATGCACCGCCGTGAGAACAGTGCAGCCCGTTCCTGCATTGAAAGAAATGCACAATAGACAGAATGCTGCACAATGTGAAACATTCACCCCAGTACACAGATCTGGGCCTAAATCCATCTTGTGTTTGCTTCCCATGCCAATCCAGTTCAGACCTAGCCATATGTAAATCAGCATTGACCCTGGTCCCCATGGGAACAGTCCAGCCCGAAAAGTCAGCCACGTTCTCCCTTGACTGGAACCAAGCATACTGGGATAGGTTTCAGGGCATCACTTCTCATCAGCCAGGTTAGCTTGACTCCAGTGGCATGGAGAGCACGGGACCCACATCTGGGCATACCCGTCCCACTCGGGCTGCCAAATGCAAAAAGAACAATTGATGGACAGAATACTATACAATGTCAAACATTCACCCCTGAACAGAGATCTGGGCCTAAATCCATCGTTTTTTTGCTCCCCATGCCATTCCAGTTCAGACCCAGCCATATGCAAACCAGTCTGGACCCTCTTCCCCATAGTACAGGAACAGGGTCAAGACTTATTTGCATATGGCTTGGTCTAAACTGGGTGGCATGGTGAGCAAAAGATCGATGGATTTAACCCAGATCACTTGACTGGGGGTGAATGTATAGAGCCTTACTCAGGAATGTCAGACTTGCAAAACGATGCCAGGCAGACTGAATCTGCTGCACTTGGCTTTCTTTTGTGACCTGTTAGAGGGACCTAAGAAGTTTGGACCCCCTTCCTCTTGAAACCCAAGGACTGAAAGTTCTCCGAAGATCATGAGGCTGATCCCATGGGCGGCTTCAGGAACCTAAAAAAGCTGAAAAGAACATTCCAATGAAGAATGCCAGTTGACCATTGGCAACTGGACAAAGACTGAACTTTGCTGATTCCCTCCGCCAGACACCCTGAGGGGCAGAATTATCATTATTTCATGCCGCATAGTGGAGCAAGCCACCTTGCTACGCTATGCTGCGTAAAAGAGAAAGGTCAGGATTGCACCATATTTAACACGAAACGGTGCATTCCTGTCCGTTGCTTGCACTGGCGCACCATGTGCTGCCTAGCTCTAAAGCAGACACCCTTGCACCGTGGTGCAAGGGTGATTGCCTTGCAGACAGGACTGTTTTTGTGCATGACAGCTTACTGCACTAAAACAATCCCCTGAGGCATTTTTGTCTTTCTATGTGTGCTGCAGAACACATAGAAAGAGGAACAAAAGAGGAGAAATAGAGATATTTTTCCTCCTTACGCTTTACCCAGGAAGGCTTAGCATTTTGACTCATTCCCAGGTCTGACAGTAATGGTATATTTGAGAATGAGCCAAAATCTATGGGTGGACGCGTGGGAACACCCACCCTCCACCCATTAAATGCATCCTTGGGGCAGTGTAACGCAACACAGCAATTTACTCTACATTTATCAAGCCTCGCAGGGCTACGTAAGGTGGTCTTGCGTGGCCTGATAAATCTGACTTAGTGGTTGTGTCGCAAAGGCGATGCAACTCATTGATAAATCTGTCTCAGAGAGTCTAAAACTACTTCATCTGACATCCTATGGACATTATTAGTGTCCTCCTGTGGTTGTTCAGACACCACAAGAAGTTTGGGACCTTTGCTCCACAGTTTAAAGGGACCAACGGCAAAAAGTATTTGATTGCCAGTTACCAGAGTCAGATTGAAAGATTGAAATTCCTCAGAAAAACGATAACTTTTCATTTGGACATTATTTCAAATTTCCCTACTTCCTGTCCCAAGCGGGGCCAATCTGCTTGGTGTATCCAACTTGGTGAGGCAGCACTGATGTCAAAATGTACAATTCTTTTATCTGATGAAATTCCACTCACTTTTGAGGCAATGCCCTCATGTGAGGGCCTCTGGTTGTCAATAGTTGGTATATCTTTCTCGCTCTCTGTGGGTATAATGTTTTGTGCTTCAGGTAGGATAGGGACGAAAAAGACTACTTTAGTATTCATAGTTCTGAATATTTCCTTTTTGTATTTAGACATCAACACAGTCACAATGCATCATAAGTACTTCCATACCTAACATATTTCTGCCATTTCCCATATTACGTATGCAGTGAGTCTGTAGCTAGCATGGCTAGGTTCTTCAGTTTCCACTTGGTAGTCACCATCACCACATAGGCTAACTATGCCAGTGATTGTAAAAATGTTGTTCTGAATCTGGGGCACTGTAATTCTTGTATGGTCATAAGGGCATGGTTTTTACTGATGCTGGCATTGTAAACAGGACTAGGCTTTTATTCCATAGATGATTAAGCCAAAAGAGGACAAAGGGATAAGGGAAGATGTATTTTTCTTATGCTTCAATGAGAACAGAAACAGAAATGAGACCAAATTCTTCCCACATTTTTCACATATAGAAAAAGAAAAATGCCTTTGTGATGTGCATTATTTGTAGAATATTGCACATAAACAGTCCTGCCTGTAATGCAGGTACCCTTTTAGCTGATGCAAGGGTGCCTGCATTGTTGCTAAGCAGTAACAATTGTGCAAGCGCCTGAAGAGAGCTGAAGAGTGCCATATATGTGAAATATGGCCCTTCCGAGCTCTATCCCATATACGTAATGCACCACAGAAACTTGCCTTGCTGCACTGCGTCACATGAATTCTTATTACATTTCTCCCTAGACCTGATGCTGCTGACCTTGTGGCACTGCTGTGTCTACTCCTTTTCAACCCTGGATTGTGGGCTTTGATGCTGTCTGGAAGGTGCACCCTAGCACCTAGATCCGTGCTGGGCCCATGACATTTTTTTTATCAATCTACTTGCAAGGGCACTGTTGCAAAGTCATTCTGTGCCCTGGGCACCCACCAACTTTTTGCTGCATGGTACTGGTGGTAACTGACTCTGACTGACCCTGGGATCTGCCTAACCAGGCCCAGTGCCAGTGCTACGCTGAAAGAGACACATTAGAATACAGTTAAAACACCTGCATACACTAGGGTACACAATGGTATTATGGGGTACCATTGTGATTGGCATAACCTACCTATAAGCCCCTAGTATATGATAGGGCAGGGGATTGAAACTACCTAGAAGCCCCCAGTACCCTGGGGCATGGCAGTTTGGAGGCCAGCAGCTTTTTCTGCACTTGCATGTGTGCATTGCTGAAGCCTGAGGTCAGTTTAAAAACAGCCCTGGGTGCCAGGACTGCTTTTAAAAAGTAAATTGTGCCCAAACTCGACTTTTGGGTTTGAGGCACTTAAAAATGGTAAACCATATATTTTGTGAGCATATTAGGTACCCCCAGGGTCTCCCCTAGTCGTCCCAAGGGTGGGGGGTCCGGTATTTATAAGGTACACCCTTATAAACTTAGTTTTATATGCCCTGTGTTAAGTGAAATTTCACATTTCACTCCCCACATTGTGGTAAAGTGCTGCTCAAATTCGACTTTAATGCTAGGAACACTTTGGAAGGAGGATCTGCAATATTTCAACAGATTCAGAACCCCTAAAGTCTCCCCTAGTTGCACATGGGACGGGGTTCCTGTAGAAAATAGGGAAATACTTATAAAATATGTTTTTATAAACCCTAGTGTTAGGAAACTGGCCCAGGTCATTTTCTCCATTGCAAATCCCCTGGCCCATAGGTTAACATTGCAAGAAGTTATTAAAGAATAACTTCTGATAGTAAGGGAATAGAACTACCAAAGACTTTCCAGAATGGTATTAATAAATCCAACAATATCATATTGTTGAATTCCTCCTAAAATGTACATCCAAGAAGTTATAAGACGTTCTTGTTTGTAATTCCACATTCAGCCTTCCAGTGGTCGTCCCTGATTGGTCAAAGTTAAGTGGATTAGCCTGGCTGCCTTGAGGAGGTGATAAAAAGCCCCTGTGGTTAACCAGCTCTGCTGGCAGGTCAGTGTGCTGTTCCATAGGAATGCCAGGCCAGGCGGCGGAGTTGTAAACTATGTTCTTCAAAGAAGAGAGCAGAGACCAGTGTCATTTAAAGCTCTGAACTTACTTCGGCAGGTAGATAGTAGGATTAAGGAAGGTAGGAGCAAATGCAGGGGGGAGAGTCCAAGTAAATTAGCCATCCTAGGGGTGTGTTTAGCCAGCTCTTACCTCCTTGCTGGAAAATCAGACATTATGGATTTGGAAGATTGTATGCACTCTGGGACAAAATAATGCCACACTCTACAGGATGTGGTCATAACTTTGAGGAGTTACCCTGCTCCCATTGGTCAGAAGTGATCTCCTGTCTGACCCAGAGAGCTTGGAATAAGTATCTGAAAGGGACAGAGCCTCTCAGATCTGCTACTTGAAACTTACTGAAGCAAGAAGTTGCCTAGCTGAGAAGATTGCTGTGCAAAGACTACTAAGGCATGACCTATGAGGAATGCACCATCTGAAACTACAGCCCTGTGGATTACCTTGCTGAAAAGGACTACAGAGTTGACTCCCTGAAGGCTACAGGTTAAAAGAGCTCATCAGGATCATCACCAACTAAATCTGCACCTTGGAGAACCACCAGTGGATTTGTAAGGGTTTTGTACCAGTGGATTATGGCAACTGAAGTCCTCAACTCTCAAGGACAATCTTGGAGCTTCCAGACCCATGGAGTGAGTTTAAGACACTTTGGGACCCCTCCAGAAACTTCAAGAAGAAGTTCAAATGTTTGGAGAACTTTGGAGCAACTTTGAAAAAAAGCTCCTTAGAGGGACCGACAAAACCTGGCCAGCCAGGCCTTCTGCCTTCAACCGCGAGCCGGCCAAGCCAACCAGGTTGGTGCCGCTAAAAGCTCCATCTCACCAACTTCCAGAGATTGACTGGAACCAGAAGAAATCTGAAGCTGGCGAACCCTCACTGGATCTGGCTACATGAGGAGCATCAAGAGACCCCACGAGAAAAAGCTCCAGAAGTTTCTAAGTCCACTTGTAGAAAAGGTGACCGGGAGCAACCGCGAACGGCAAGCTGCCCAGGGCTCCATCGCAGTCAGCTTGGATTCCTGGCTGTCCAGCTGAAGCGTTCTTGAAAAATGTTCTACGTCCGCTACAGGGAAGTTGACCGGGACCTCGTCACAAGTCAATCTGGCGAACCCTCACTGGATCCGGACTGGCTGGGAGGTTCGAGGGACTTTGCGAGAAAAAGCTCCCTAAAAGTTTCTACCTCCGAAGGTAGAAACTGAAACCGGCACCTGCCGCAAGCTGTAGCCGCCCAGGGCTCTATCGCGGTCAGCCTGAAACGTTGACTTTGCCGCGGTCTATTGCGAGCAGGTATCACAATATGGTGCTATAAACTTCTAAGTGCTATATTTGATTTAATCTTAGAAAATTCATATCTCTGGTTCCCTACATTGGATTTTTGTCGTTTTTGTGTCATTTTAAAGATACAAATATTTACTATTTTTAGAAATTGGTGTTGGATTTTTATTATGTGTTGTCTTGAAATTGTGTTTTTAAATGCTTTGCATACCTGTCTTTGAAGTTAAGCCTGTCTGCTCACAGCCAGGTTACCAAGGGTTGAGCATAGGAATAATTTTCTAAGATCTATGCTGAGTCCTACCATGTGTTAGTGGCCTTATTGCCAATGGCAGACCTACATTTGCCCTACCAATAATCCACTTTCCAACAGGCACACAGCCTACAGCCTAGCTTAAGGCAATTTATTTATTAGGTTTTTCAGACAATTTCGAGGGGAGCCCTTAGGAGTATCCTGTTCCTCTAGCCTCCAGCACTCAATTTGACATGTAGTATCTTTGTGCCAGCTTCCATGGTGGTTTAGTTTGTATTCTGTATGCTTGAGCTACCTCCTCCATTTAGTCCTGTACCTTACAGAGCCTTGACCCCTTTGATTTGTCTACTTCTCGCCCTTCTTGAGCACTTCCATGTACCATTTCTCCTTGGATCCCATTCCAACCTGGATCTATTCCCTGCATTTAGTCCGTTAGCTTCCTATGTATACTCCTTCCTGGTGTTGTCGCCTCATCGACTCAACTCAACAGGGTATGAACTTTAGTATACTCCTCTTTCAGGCTTACTCTTAATATTTCTTTCTTCCACTCCCGTGTACATACTCGGAGTATCCCATGCAGTCAGTTGTTTTCCTTTCCTTCTTTATTCTTTGCTTGTGACATTTTCTGCCCTGTATCCCTTCGTGCTTTGTTCTTACTTTGCTGTGTTTTTGTGACTGGGCTCTTACACACACTCATGCTTCCTACCTTCCTTTTGCACAATAATGCATTTTTCATCACTTGGTCCCATTGAGATCTTACCTCCATATCTATCTCCCCCGTATCACACTCCTCTTCCTGTACAATTTGTCTACCTGGTCCCTCTAACCATTGCAGTCTGTTTCTCACAAGAAGTTGCTTACATTTGGTAATGCCTTATCTGGTAGAAACTCTACTTAGCTGCAGATTCATAACCATAGAATATTCCCTAGGAGTGAGACTAGATCCAGAAGAGTTCAAACAGTACCCTTACACAATGGTAGGTTGCCTCGTTCGGCTCTGTGTTGGTGGTGTCTGCACCGGCAAATAATGCGTGGTGCCTATATAAATACCACCCTGGAGCACTGATGTCAGTTCTTTTCGCAACTTTCCACCCCATGAATGAAGAGCTATGATGAAGACTGACAAGTGAACAGAAATTCTAAGGCCCTTAGAAGGGTGACCCTCACACTGTAATCAGTTCTGCGATCATGGAGGATGGGATGACCAGTAAGCAATCTACAGCTACATAGATACTCTACCAGATAAGGCATTACCAAAGGTAAGTAACATGTTTATCTGATAGACATTTCTAGCCACAGATTCCTTACCTTTGAATATAAAACTCAAGCAATCCTCCTGGGAGGTGGTCATACAAAGCTAATTTAAACCAGGAAGTCCTACAGGACTAAGCGGGCAAAGTGCCCTTCACGAAGGACCTGACTGTTCAGGCAGTAGTGCTTGGTACACATCTGCAGAGATGCCCATGTTGCTGCCTCACAGATGACCAGGACAGGGACTCCTTAGGCTAATGCAGTGGTCGCAGCCTCAGCTTTGGTGGAATGAAAAAGCAAACCCTCAGGGGGTTGCTTCTTGCCCAATACATAGCGGTTATTTGTGCAGATCACTATCCCTTTTGAGGTGGGCCATTTCTGCACAACATTCCCTTTCTTAACCCCTTCGTACCCCACAAAGAGTTGATCGTCCACCCAAAACTCTTTTGTGCGATAAAGTTAGAAACAACAACTCTCTTTTTGGGTCCAGACAATGGAGTCGCTCCTCCTCCTTTGAAGTGTGAGACGGAGAAAAAAAGTTAGGCAGTGTGATGCTCTGGCCTACATGGAAAGGAGTCACAACCTTCGGTAGGAAGGAGGCATGTGTCCGGAGTACCGGATTGTCCAGATAGAAGATGGTGTAGGGAGGATGTACAGAGAGTGCCTGCAATTTTCTGACCCTTTTGGCCGATGTAATGGGCACTAAAAAAGCAGTCGGGGGCAATCGTGCAGTGGCTGAAAGTGTGCACACATTAAGTCCCAATGGAGCATGATGATGCCTGGGAGGAAATATATGTTGCAAACCTTTGAGGAACTGAGCCACAAGAGGAGCCTTGAACAAAGAGTATTGGTCTGGTAAACACAAGAAGGCTATAATGGCCTATAAATAACTGTGCTAAGAGCAGAGCCCTGATGGGCCAAGAATAGACCAAATAGAAGAACCTGAGAAATGGGTGCAGATAGACGATTAATGTTCCTAGATAAACACCATGCAACAAATTTATCCCTGCGGGCTGGCGTATACCCACTTTGTGGAGGTACGCTTGGCTGCATGATTACATCACAGACTTAGTGAGGAAGTTTGAAAACATCAGTAAGGGCTTCATTAAAAAAGAATTAGAGTTCAGATGGGGCGACTCCCGTTTGAAGCACCTCTGTCAGGACATTCATCTTGACTCACCCACAGGTACTACCTGTTGCTTGCTTCATCATTGGACTCTCACCCACACAAATAAGCAAATAAGGTGTGTGAGTGGACTCGACATGCTTGTAAGCAGAGTTCTGTGACAACTGTGAGTGAAGGCAGGGGATCTTGGTGAGTTAAAATAACCTTCGAAACCTAAAAAGTTATTTAATGGTGTAGGTTTAGGGGCTATATTAAGATATATATATATATATATATATATATATATATATATATATATATATATATATATATATATATATATATATATATATATATATATATATATATATATATATATATATATATATATATATATATATACATATATATATATACACACCATATACATGCACTTTATGATATTCAAGATATTTTCTATTTTAGCTTGTTGAAGCAGTTGGTGAAGATGCGGATATATCTCCTGCAAAGACTTCTCACTCCTTCTTAAGTTTTGGTTCCAAAGGTGAACATACCGGTGAGGATCCAGTGAGGGCCCTTCCTGAGTCTGTGGGGTCTGAAGGCACTCCAGAGGTGCCGGGGCCCCCAAATATGATGTACATGACCTTAGAAAATCCTGTCAGCTGGGCTGGGCTCGATCTGGCTCAGGGAAAGTCATGAAAGCATGGAACGGAGTCTGCATCAGGCTCTGCTGGAGCGCATGGCCTGGAGCGCCGACTCTCCCGCGCCTCGCCCGATGACTTAGATCGGTGTGAGGAAGTTGAAGATCTCTTCGGCTTCTTGGTTTTCTTCTCGTGTTGGGATTCACCCACCAACTTGGAATGAGATGACAACCATTGGTTGCAGCTCGACTGTGATCTTGAGCATCGTGGGGTCATCTGACATCGGATGTCAATTAGATTGAGGGAATATACCCTTAGTGCCTTTGGGTCCTTGGCTCGGCAGTTCTGGCAGAACTTAGAATCATGGTTTTTATCCAAGCACTATAGACAAGCCAAGTGTGGGTCTGTCACAGATAAATGCCAGTGACAGGCACCACGTTTTATAAACAGTAGGTCTCTTTGGGGATATCATGTCACACCAGGAGAGAAATCTAAAAAAAAAAAGTTTCAATAAAATGCAAGAAAAAAGTCAGAACGCTACTAGGGTAGCTCCAAATGGATCAGTGGAATTTGGCATGGAAAGGAAAGAACTGAAGTCAGCATGCTGGAGTGGCTCCAATATAGGCTCAGACCTTGCAATTTACGGAGCAGACAAGACATAGGTAGAGCAGAATGACGTCACCTACCGCCTGCAAGATTACCAGTCTGACACTTGGGAAATATTGTAAGGTGAGAAATCTGCAGCTAAAAGCCTCTATCAGATACCCCAGTTTCTTGTGCCGTTCCCTGCCCTTACCCTTCCCATACACCTGGTTGTTGCTTTTACCTCTTCCACCCTGGCCCTACTCAGTCTGTACCATTATAATTTCCACTCTCAAAACCCTCCATCTTCCTTGTGGTATTTACTCACATTAGTTCTGATTATGCCTTTATCTTCTACTTGTTCTGTTTTATATATTTTGCATGTCGCCAGCCATACATGGCCTAGATGCTAATCTCGGTTACATCTTGCCAATAACGTGAGCATGTTTTTTCTAGATAGCTCCATTCTCTAATTCCACTATTCTGTTCCTTCCTGTTACTGGTTGAACACCCATGCAGTCTATCCACAAATGATTATTATTTTTGCAGTGTTTCATCGCCTACTCCTGTAACCTTTTGGATTTTTTTTAGTTTAGAAATCTTTATTAAATCAAATATGCCAAGTAAAACATTAGTACAGAATCACAATTCAAGAAGAAAAAATTGGAAAAATGGAAAGGTACAATATCAATGTGAATTGTAAAAACAAGAAATCCCAAAAAAGGGAAAACATAATGCATATACTAAGAGAAAATGCTTTTTAGTTTTGTAAATTGTAGAAGAAAGAAAGAAGGAAAGAGAGGAAAAGAAAAGGAAGAAAGAGAGAAAGGAAGAGAAAAAAGAGAACAGAAAATAGAAACATAATATAGCTTAAAAGAAACAATTGAGGCATATTATGATACATGTCTGGAAAGAAAATCAGTTATAGGTAATCATAACAAATCTCTTTTAATCAAAAGAGAGGTAGTCGTAGCATGAGTTCAATCAAGTCTGTGATTGTGACATAACAGATTTCACCATGCGGTATAGGAAATCTTTGAAGTATCTTTCCAGTTTGTAGTAATAATCTGCAAAGAAATAGCTATGAACAAGTCTATAAATTTACGAACAGTATGTGAAACATTCCAAGTAGAGGAAGAACCACCTAGAAAAATATGAACAATGTCAAAAGTGTGATTGGAGCTTAAAATATCATTCAGCTTGCACCAAATATGTCGCCAAAGCGGTTTAACCAAGGGGCATTGGAAAAACATATGAAAGAGATTACTATCAGGATGAGGACATGACCAGCATTAACTGGAATCTAAGGTTTTAAACTTGAAAAGGTCAGAAGGGGTAAGGAAAAGTCGGTTATAAAAAGAATAAAGGGTCTGTGTAGTGCTAGCAGAATGAGATACGGTGTGAATTTTAGACCAGATGGATTCCCAGGTAGGAAAGGAAAATTCCTGTGCTAGGGTTTGGATTTAGGGCGGTTGGGGCTAGAGCGGGAAAGGATCTTGTAAATAGTGGCAGCTTTGTATGGGGTGGTAAAATCTAATGGAGTAGAGTCTGATGGAGCAATATCAGATAATGAATTGTGGTATGAGATGAGGGTAGATAAAGCTAGTTTAAAATCAGGGAACTGGGGAGAATACTTACTAGATAATTGAAAGGATGAGCAAATGTCTTAGAAATCCATTAAGGGACCATTAACTAAGAGCTTATCAACATACATACCTGTAACCTTTTGTGACCACAGGGGTTTGTCTCTACCCACCTATGCACCTTACTATTATCTCTCCTGATTATACATGCACCAAATTATCACTAAGACATCTTCCTAACAGTGAACCCAGATATATTCCCTCTCTGAACTGAAGGCCACTCTGAGACTGGCTGCATGGGTCACAACACCTTGCCGTTCAACATCCTTATCAGTGGCTTCTCTCCTTTGCTATGGGTCTCTTGATGCAAATAGCTCAAAACCCATAAACCCTACACAGGTGAGCCTCCTTCTCCCCATGCCCAAGCTCGAGAGTTAACTCTACAGGAGTGACCATATAACATTCAGATATCAGATTACTTTGCATATAAACCTTAAAACCCTTTTTTGCAGATCTCAAATCTGCAAGGTCTTAGAAACCCGGCTAACTAAATTTAATGCTAGCAAAACTTGGGCATCCTTACAGATAACGGTGTCAATGATCTGTTAATTTATTACCTTTATCCGTCCGGCACGGGTGGGCTGCCATTGATCTGACTGCATGCCATAAATTTAAAAAATAATAATAATAAAAAAAATTGGCACTTTCATAGGCACTCTGACCTTGAGAAACAGTCCATTCTTCCATACCACTGTGAAACACTCCTTCATCCTCTGTTATCACTACCATTCCAAAAGGCTACACTCCCAATGAAATATCATCAACACTTCAACTACCTCTTCTTTCCTCCTATGCTACTCATTCACTAATTGTTTTTCTGTGCAGGGAAGAAACTGCTATTTAATTCCTATAACTATAAAGCTATAAATTCTGATTGCTGCTGTCCTCTATTGGAGAAACACAGTTTCCAAAAGAACATACGGGACAGGTCATCTGACATCTAACACCATACAGAGGTGCCTCCGACTATCACAATTTTCGGACAGCAGCAAAGCCCATGAAATTACACACAATATCACAATTTACCATATTAACCAGTAAGTATCACTACTACTTATCCCTGTGGACACCATGGCACCACAGACATGCAGGGCATGAAGCTGAAAGCAATTTGCATATTATACCACTAGGTCCACAACTTATAAAACTTGACAGGAGTACCTGCAATGCTAGCCGTAAACCTGGAAATATCCTGTCACCATATTTTTTGTATTTTTGTGGCTGTATCATTTCTCCTCTACAGTAATATTAAGCAAGAGCAAAGTGATTTACAGCTGTTAAATAACTATTTTGTGTTCTGTGCATTTGTAAATCTTGCCATTAATATACATAGATTTGTAAACAGATCAATAGTATATTAAAAGTTGCCATCTCAACTGCAAATGCACATGAAGCTATTTATTTCTCACCCTCCACCAACAGAACAAACTTAGCACACCAGTTGGTCATCATTTTCTCAAAAAAGGCATTAAAGCTAATTTTTTTGTTTAACATCTAAATATTTCATTACCATAGATAGCATGTCCATTCCATATCAGAACCGTTTAGAAGAAGTGAACCTAAACATGACAACTGAACTGAAGATTAGATCAGAAAGTTCTTCCTCAGCCAGGCACTACTGATTAGGTATCACTATTAAACAATGGCAAACACAACACTACAAAGTACTGTTACATCGTTAATTAATGTTCTCATAGCTGAAATGAGCTTCCGTACTAGGAATCAACAATGGCAAACACAACACTACAAAGTACTGTTACATCGTTAATTAATGTTCTCATAGCTGAAATGAGCTTCCGTACTAGGAATCAACAATTGCAAACACAACACTACAAAGTACTGTTACATCGTTAATTAATGTTCTCATAGCTGAAATGAGCTTCCGTACTAGGAATCAACAATGGCAAACACAACACTACAAAGTACTGTTACATCGTTAATTAATGTTCTCATAGCTGAAATGAGCTTCCGTACTAGGAATCGCCACAGGACCATAATAAGAGTAAATGTACTGCAGAGATCCTCATAACCCTGTACAGCACCATAATACACTCTATTAACGTTATGCCGTGTATGTCACGTTTAAAATGTATTTATTGAGGATTCTCAGCTTCTTATTAGTGAATATTCAACCAGCACCTCAACTGTAAAAGATGCAACACTGGATAACTGGCATTGTCTCCCGTTATCACAAAGGGAAAGGGTATGACAGTTGTAGAGAGGCCTTTAAGACTAACCGTGTTTTGTGTTAAACAGTGAAAGATGTAACTTTTTTTTTTGTATTTCATTATTTTTATTTGCATTTTCTATAAAGAACCACAGAGAAGCAGAATTCTGTATAATCATTGAAACATTTTATCATCCCATAAAACTTATCATTCAAGGAGCAAAAACTACGAATAAGAGCAATTTCACAGTAAAGCAAAACAATGATGTGTGGTATTTCCTAATATGGCAGTTTTGAATACAAATGCCCACTCCAAAGGATGAATTCAATAGAAAAGAGGAATTGTCAGCTTTATGTCGCATCAATTTAGCTAGATGAACTTATTGACAGCAATGGTCAAGGAACGTACAGCGACCAATACATATATATCACACAGCGACTAAGAAGGGGAAGGAGCTCGGAATCTGGGTAAGTTGAGAATTGGTCCCAAATGTCTATAGGGTGGGAGGTTGGCGGCATTAATTTCCAGTAATGGGACAATTGCTCTTGGCAGTAGATGAAGTCTCGTAACCAGGACGCACTCTTGGGTGCAAGTTTTCTCCCACAATGCTTAGAAATTTGAAGTTTGGACTTGAAGATAGAGCATAGCCGTGGGGTGTTGATGTTCAGTTGGAATGTCTCTTACATAGCCCAATAGACGAACTAGTGGAGTTGGCGATAGTGAGTGACCAGTTATCTGGTTAGTAGTAGGATGTATTTCACTCCAATAGTCGGCGATTTTGGGGCGCTCCCAGGCTAAGTGTAGGAAGGAGGCCTGGGGCACTGAGCATCGCACACAGCGCGCCTCCGCCAGAAGGCCTATACGATGCATCTGTTCTGGTGTACAATGTAGTCTGTGTAGGAATTTGAAATATATGAGTCTGAGTCCGTAACTGGGCGAAGGAGCCCCAAGTTGTTCACAGTAATAAGTCCATTGTGCCTTTGTAAGCGGGGGGACTATGTCTGCTGCCCACCCAGCTAATGCCGTGGGGGTGCAGGCGGGTGCCTTATCTTGCATGGTGGCACACAGGTGTGTGACTAGTCTATGAGGGAAGGTGTTAGTTAATATGTATTTAAGTTCCTGTAGTGTAGGCGGAGGTTCAGGAAATGTAGTGTGTTGCACCCTGCAAGTGGCATGAATCTGATAATAGAGGAGCGTGTTGAGCATGGTGGGGTCTCTTCCAGTGCAAACGGGGGGAGGAATAGACCGTCAGGTTACAAATCACCGTACATATATACTTTTTTGCTATGTGCCCGCACTTTACCGCTTTCATCATTTAGGGCCGGCAGCATTGATTTGTGAGCTAAGGGGATGAAGGGGGCATATAGGCAGTTCACTGAGCCCAGTAGCGGAGGCCATTCCATGCCCAGCATCAACACTTTGAGAATGTTTATGTGTGTCCCCTGCATGGTGTACAGTTGTGTTCTCCTGCCCAGATTGCCTGGCTGCGAGTATCTGGAATCTTGATTTTTGATATTTGGTCCTAGCTTCATTTTAATTAGGGCTCCCGGTTTTCCGTTTAAACAGATTTTTACATATAAATACAGACGGAAAACACGTTTTCCTTTGTCTGTATTTATATGTAAAAACGGGAAAATACTAGCACATTTTGCAGCACTGCCCTGCTCCAGCAGAGAGTTGCCAAACAGGTATGGTGATTGCTCAGAGAGTAAGTATCGCCTCTGGTGTTATCAGTGTTCATGGGGTGAGAAAAAGCCATTTAAGAAACAACAAGGCCTCGTAAAGAAGTGAATGGCCTTTTAAAAACCAGTGAAGTACTCAGTGTTTTTAACAAAGAAAATTATTCATTAGTATGTCACATCCAGTTCCTGTGTGGGAAGAGTCAGTGCGGAGCAGAGCAGAGTCAGAGGTCAGAGCCGTCGAAGCCCCCAAGGCCTTCGGAAAATTGCTGAGTGCATCGGGGTACAGGCTGTTGGTAAAATTATCAGCATGAACTAGGGCCCATCATGTGCATGTTACCATAACAACTTTCATGCAGTCCAAATAAATAAAGCAATAACAAACTCCCACTAACTGTATTTTTGTCAATTCCTTCAATACAATGTATGTAAGGGGAGAGTCGTGAAACAATATAGATTTCAATGTTAGAAAAGGCTCAGTCCTAAACTATGATGCTCTATAGCGTGACTTATTTAAAATCACAGCAGGATTATATTTTAATGATAACGGGCCTTTCCATTGACTGTCGCCCTTCTGGTGGGAAACAGCATAAATCATGCTTTTAGCAATTCAATTTGACATGTCTGTCTAAACTTAAATCGGGGAGACAGTAAAATTAGCCCTGTTCGCACCTCTCATTGACTGATTGCCTTTTGTGACCGGCTAGCTTCCCTCTGTCCAAGGGGGGAGGTTTTTTGTTGCTTACATTTTCAGTGCACCCCAAATCCCCCAGATCTGAAAGGAAGTGCATTGCCGTCACCGCGTGAACTTGACCTGCCCCCCTCCCCTCCTCCAATTTCTGCACTGTGGGCCTTGCAAGGATATTAGTTTTTCCCAATTAAAAAATGATAACGTGCAGTTTAGAAACCAGTGCTAGGCACAGACAGACATGCTTTTTCAGGCAGCATATTACTCTTGTCTAGTGCATAATTTGAATTGAGTTGCTTCCAGGTGTTTATAGTGGGGCACAATTGGGTTGTAGCTGAAGGCAGTGTGAGTTTCTCTCAGTGGGGCAGTATAGTGTTCAGTGTGGGAGAGGATGTAGCACTCTGTGCCAATGACAGAAACTGCAAGGAGCTGAGACAAATGGCTTGTGATAGCACTTTTAGGCGTACATGGGATATTCTGCGAATGGCAAAGTTTTCAGGTGAACGTATTGTGTTGACCAATAACAAATGAGTGCATGTGTGCATTGTCAATTTACACAAATGTGGAAAAATACTAGCTGCAGCGTCGTCTTTTACTTGTGGGAATAATAAATGTGGATACATACAGATAAAATGCCCAAAAAATAAATATGGATAAATACCGACAGAAATGGCAAAAAAATAAATACCATAAAACAGGGAGCCCTAATTATTATGTAGATTGTGCACAGAGGCTTAGGCCTGTACTTTGACAAGAGCAGAGGCGTAGGCCTGTACTTTGACATAAGCAAGGCTCAGGACATGTCCGGCGACCTGGTGGGGAACATCAACCGTACTCTCATTTACTGAAAGAGGACTAATGTCCCCTACATAGGTTTAGCATGTGCAGAATTGGTGATAGCTTACCATGCTTTGTGAATCCATAGTTCTTACCAGCCCTTTTTACTTGTATTAGTGGAGAAGAGGCCTACTGGGCCAATCATGTAGCAGTTCATGCATTAACCTAGATCATGTTGCTAACATGCCAACTGTATGTAATGCGTTTATGTCCTGTGTGGTATATGCATGTTGTGTTTAAGTGAGCTAAAGAAATGCACACCTGTGGGTTTTATTTTGGAAGACCCTGGCCTCTTCTCATTTGGAAGATGGTTGTTTTCCCAGACAGTGGAAGTATACTGCTGACATTCCTGAAACTGGAAGGCGATCTAGCCACTGAAGTGGGAGCAGAGGAGACATGACACCTATAATCGAAATTCAGTCAGGATTTTTGCTGAGGGAAGATACTGATTACTCCCTATAACACTGCCTTTTTTTAGTGGAGAAATGCAAACTGTTAACGTCAGTAGTAGCGGAGAGCCTGTATAATATGTAGTTTTTAATTTTATGTATTTTTTCTGTATAGATAAACTGTCCTGAAGAAGGTGTCATATCCACACAAGCACCGAAACGCCGCGTCGACTTTTTGTTTTTTTTATAAATGAATTGCATATTGTATTGTCATTGTATTGCCCACAGGGCTATGCCTTGTGTTTTTTAATAATAAATACTGGATGTTTTAGCTAATAATTGTTTTTAGTGTATTACAATTTACTGGTGCTCCCCTGACGTTCTTCGTGTTTCCTTGTATATCTTGGATCATAAGGTATTTTTATGTGTGTTCTCAAATTATCTGATTACCTATTGTTAGGTAATGGTTCTTTACTGCCTCCTATATGTCCACTATAGCAGACGGTAATACCATACTAGAGATATTTCAGATCTTGAAAGTGGGACTTCTGTTGTAAGTACTCCAGGCTGGCAACCACCTGGTAATAAAGAGCATCACTCTTCACAAAGACCAGCCTGGAGCACAGCTTGAGAGGATACTTGAAAGAAAATCAACCCAAAACATTTTTGAACGAGCAAAGAATCCATACCCTCCTGTCTGCTTTAACTGAATAAAGCAGACATGAGCTGACCCACTTGTTGTTCCAGTTCCAATTTCTCTTTGACCAAGGAAGGCAGGGATCCACTGAGGAATGCAGTGCTACCAGAGCCGTGTCCGGCTGAAAGCCAGATTCCACGAGGTGAGGTGGTCAACAGAGTAGGAAGATGCTGTTCCTCTGACCAAAAGCAACTAAAATCCAATCTGCCTTATGAAAGAGGGAATGAGCTTGCTAAATGAGCAGGTGTCTGTCCAGGGAAAGTAAGACACAGTTTTGACAACCAAATTATGTGTGGGTCTGTTGGAACAAGAGGAGAGTGATCTGTCTGTCCTGAGGGGTGTGGGCCTAGTGTTTCCAGATGAATGCAGGAAGAGACAACAATTTGGTCCGAGCAAGCTACGCCTGAGTGGACTGTGCTGCTGCATCAAAGAACTGTGCCGCAAATGGCCTTCAGCTGCATTGGCGAAACTGTGGCCAGGGCGCCATGCGCCATATTATTGACTGCTTACAAGGTGAACTGTTTTGCTGTCTCTGCCGCAACTCCCATGTGTCATTCAAGTCCAGAAGCAGGTTCATAGGAAGCCGGAGGCCTGTGTCTACACTGAAGTCTTTTCCGTACACCTCAAGTATTGCATCAGCGGTCTCTGCTGCTACCTGCTGTGTCCTCTGCCCAAATATGAGAAAAACATCCTCTCAACATGTCACCTCTCAGAAGAGGGAGCAGCGTGTCATGGGAACTGACATATATGGCAGGGCTTTCTTTTCTGATGACGCATGCATGTTACTCGGTAGAGTGTGTATGTACTAGGCTTAAGGTCTAGAAAACTAATTGTAGGAAGCTGGCTCTGTATATACATTACCAAAATGAGGTATAGTGTGCACAGAGTCCAGTGGACCTCCAAAGGTAGGCAGAGGTAAAAGTAGATAGCACCTTACTCTCCATTTGTGATAGTGTGGGCGAGCAGTAAGGCTTTGTCAGAGGGAAGTGTTAAGAATTTGTTTTACTCAGTCAGCAAATGTTGTCATTCAATCAAGACTGAACTCTGACCAATTTGATTTGTATAAACATAATATTTAGTTATATTTATTTTCTAGGAACCTAACAAGCGTGGTACAGGTAAGTGTAAATGATACTTTTCAAGGCAGGTTAAACAATACAAGCAAACTGAATGAAAATGACTGTTACAGGTTACACGCAGATGATACCCTCCACACCGCTGAACACCTGCACTTCCATACCAACCCCAACACCACCCTCAGAGGAACACTCATCTACAGACCCCCCCGGACCCCGGGCTCAGTTTAGCGACTCCATTGCTGACTTCGCCAGCACCCACACACTCACCTCCACGGACTACATCCTCCTCTGGGACCTGAACTTCCACCTCGAGAACAACAACGACGCCAACTCCGCCACCCTGATCGACAACCTCGGCCTCAAAGAACTTGTCACCGCACCCACCCATGCTACCGGCCACACGCTGGACCCCGTCTTCTCCACAGGAATCCACGTCACCTCCGACCACACCACCGAACTCCACTGGACCGACCACCACTGCATCCATTTCACTTCCAGAAACCAACCACGCACCACCGCACCCAACAGCTGCCTCGCCGCTGCTGAAGCAAAGTCACGAAGACCAGCTGATCACCACCCTCGACCAGAACCAATCCACCGACCCCACCAATCCAGACGCCGCAGTCCGCAACCTCAGACAGTGGATCGATGACTGCTCCAACACCCTCGCCCGCTCAAGAAACCCTCAACAGCCACGCCAGCAAGAGACCCAACTGGTTCACCGACAAGCTCCAGACCTCCAAACGCGCATGCCGGAAACTGGAGAAAATATGGCTCCACAAATGCACACCGGACAACCACGCAGCCCACAAGGATGCCACCTGCAGACATCACCACCTCATCAGATTAGCCAAGAGATCCTCCTTCAAAGACCGCTTGGACAACAACGGACACAACAGCAAAGAGCTCTTCAGCATCGTAAAGGAACTCTCCAACCCCTGCACCAACGCCATCCCACCCTCACAAGAACTGTGTAACTCACTAGCCATCTTCTTCCACCGCAAGATCGCTGACATCCACGACAGCTTCAACACCACAACCACCCCAACTACGCCATAATCCACCTCCTCTGCGAACACCACCAGCGCCATCCGCCTGACCTCCTGGTCCAGCGTCAACGGCGACGAGACACGCAAGGTCATGAACTCCATCCATTCATGATCTCCGTTAGACCCGTGCCCACACCACGTATTCAACAAAGCAGACAGAGCCATCGCACCCCAACTACGGAAGGTCATCAACATCTCCTTCGAAACAGCGACATTCCTCGAAAGCTCGAAGCACGTTGAAAACAACGTCCTCCACAAGAAGCCCAATGCGGACCCCAAGGACCTCAAGAACTTCCGGCCCATCTCCCTGCTCCCGTTCCCTGCAAAGGTCATCGAGAAAATCATCAACAGGCAATTGGCCCACCACCTGGAAGACAATAACATCTTGGACCTGTCCCAGTCCGGATTCAGACGAAACCACAGCACCGAGAAAGGCCTCATCGCTGCCACAGACGACATCAGGCACCAAATAGACAACGCCGAAACATCAGCCCTCATCCTCCTGGACCTGTTGGCCGCCTTCGACACGGTCTGCCATTGCACTCTAAAGACACGCCTCCTAGAAGCCGGAATCCAAGAGAAGGCCCTTGACAGGACCACGTCCTTCCTCTCCGGCAGAACCCAGAGTATCCGCCTTCCACCATTCCGATCCGAAGCCACCGACATCATCTGCATTGTCCCCCAGGGCTCATCCCTCAGCCCGACGCTGTTCAACATCTACATGGCCCCCCTCGCACAAGTGGCTCGCCAGCACGACCTCAACATCATCTCCTACACTGGCTGCAGGACAAGGAGACTTTTGGCACAGGATCTCTGGAAACTGCAGACTGGCCGGTAGGGCTGGGGCCAAGCTAGTTTGTTTCTGCAGTCTCCTCTGCTGGGCGTCTTCTTTCATCCTTCTTCTTTGTAGGTTGCGGGATTCTGTCTTCTTGGTTCAGGGGTGATTCCAAAATACTGTATTTAGGTGGCGTTTTAGGGGTCCAGAGGTCAGTAGCCAATGGGCTACTGACCTTAGGGTGACTACACCCTCTTGGTGTGCTCACCCCACGTGGGGGAGTGGGCACAATCCCTAATCCGGATTGGAAAGTGCCTCAGATGGCAGGCCCTGAAGAGTGGGCTTCACCTTGCCTCCCTCATCTACCGACTATGAAGTTCATAATGACAAACTCCCAGCACCATGTACTATTAATGGCATTACTGCATTTACAATGTCTAAGAATTGGTCTAGACACTGAAGGGGTACAGGGCTCATGTACCTGTAACCTCACCACTGGTATAGTGCACCCAGCTTGAAGGGTGGCTGACCCTTGCCAGGGTAGTGGGTTGTAGGCATGGCACACATGGATGTGTGACATGTCGACTCTTCAATTTGTTCTGCACCAAAACACACGCAGCCTTCAATGGGAGAGTATGTGTAAAGGTACAGGGCCTCTAAGGGTGGCATAAAAGTGCTGCAGCCCTTAGAGGCCTTCCCTGGCCTCAGTGCCCTTGGAACCCATGGTACCTTTTACAAGGAACTGAAATGTGGCCAGAGAGTTGCCAATTGGGGTTACAAGGTACAGTTTTGGGAAAGAACACAGGCCCTGGGACCCTGATTGGCAGGAACCCAGGTCACATCAAGTCAAAGGACATCAGACATCTGGCAAAAAGTGGGGGGTTACTGCAACAGAAAACCAGCTCCCTACACTAATGCTTTGAATGGTGATAATACTTTGAATGGTGATAATACTTAATAGAGTGTGCAAGATAGTTATATATTTTTTTGAATCAGTTAGGCTTTACTCACACCAACAAATATAACAGCAACACAGCAGAGGAAAATCAAAGAGCTATGTGTAAGGAGCGGCATTACAAGGTCATTCAACCCAGTAAAGAGCAACTTTGGAGGCATGTTTCGATACATTTGCTTACCGTTCAGAAGTGCCTCTAACTGAGGCATTGCTTGTTCTGTGGTATAGATACGTGAGCATAAATGAAAACTTCCACACACATTACAAAAGAGAATTATTGGGGAGAAAGTTATAAACAGAGCTACAAATTTGGGAGAGAAAAACAAGAGGACTGGTTGCTTGGGGGAAATGCGTGCCCAACTGCAAGCTTCAAATGTATTCAATGGTACGAAATGAATTGGCGTAAAATATTTAGGAAAATACTACTCATACACTAATATAATAACTGCAAAGCTGCTAATATTATCAATATAGGTGCTAGGTTTAGTTTAAGCCAATTCATTACCAATAGTAGCGATGTGCAAAGTAAAATCTTTTTCGTTTTTCTAATGTTCTTTTTATTTGATAGTATGACTGCTGGAATCATTATAATACATTTCCCTTATTATGATAGACAAGGTTTTGTGTGCAGATTGTCCATATAACATATCCTATTATTAGAAAACATCAATAGCTATGTAGGTCTACTGCTTTCAGTAGCCAGGTTGAGGCTCAACACCTCTACAAATTCTCCTTACAGATAAAAGCTTAAAAGGCAGGACTCTCTGACTCATAAATCTGAGGATCTAGATGAGCATAACTTATTGCAGAGAAGTGTGGTACACACCTTTCTTTTTGACTGTTCTCTGAAGGTAGTGTAAAAACCAAGTTCCCCTTGGAGTTAGGTGATCTTTGTGGGTGTGCCCAGTAATTTGGGGGTTGACAGCACAGTGCAGTAGGTCCCTGCTGACACTCGTGGTGGGCTGAACCAATGTCACTGTGGTGGGAACTGACACACATGTCTGCTTGAGATTATTCAAAAAGGTAATCAGCACCTGACCCTTGGTAATGCCCTAGAGAGCGCGAACCCAGAAGGATTTGAACACATGGGAGAGGAGGACTGAGACACAATGAACAGTAGCTCAGTAAAGTATTTGTAGCTATAGCCTGTTCTATGAAGCGTTAAGTTTTACATGTGTGTAAAATTATTTTTCCTAAGCAAAGTAAAGCAATGGATTGGACAGTTTTTGTGCTGCAGGCCAATTGATGACTTCTGAGTTTGCATACCCTCACACTACCTCACTGAGAAGCTTGCGACTGCTTGACATTGCTACAACTGAGAGTGAAGTGTTACATAGATTGTACTTAGCCCATTTTGCACAGCCAAAGGTTCACTGTACCCCTTTACACAAGAGGCAAAAGACTACGGGCCCGATTCACAGAACTAACTTAAGACAAAATCCTAAACTTACTACTTTTGGTATTCACAGAAGTTAGGATTTTGTCTTAAGTTTTTCTTAAGACAGACTTAAGACAGACTTCAGTTAGGATTTTGTCTTAAGTTTGTCTTAAGTCTGTCTTAAGTTTGTCTTAAGACAAACTTAAGTCAAACTCCTAACTTCTGTGAATACCAAAAAGTAGTAAGTTTAGGATTTTGTCTTAAGTTAGTTCTGTGAATCGGCCCCTACAGGCCTCAGGCCCAGTAGCCCCTGCTTGCCCTGTGGCCACCCAAACAGGGTCTGACACAAGAAACACTAAAAAGATGAAACCGTAAACTCTGTCATTCTGAAGAACTTCTATTTATTGACAACCATTGTCGAATGCATTGTTATAGGTAGTTTAGGAAAAAACTTTATTCATCATTGCAGCAACAAACATTGGCAAAGTTCCAGTAAAAAGAATGTTTTCAATAGTCTTTTCTAACATGCTATGACAAACGAGCCAGGAATTGAAAGAAATGTGCTAATCTAAAGGCACAAAGGCCTGCATCATTCTATTATATGATTTTGCAGAAGTCTAAGGCCCTTGAGTTTCACAAGCTTCCACAAAACTATCACACCTTCCTAGACAACAGCATGATCAATCCTTTGTATCTATAACTACTTCGTCATATATGAATGCATTCTGCCCATCATCTAAATATGATCACTAGGCCTGCCCAAATTAAGGTGAATTCAGTATCCCAAAGTCCATGTTTGTTCTAAATTCTTCATAGTATTTTGAAAGGTGGAGGCGCAACAAATTTCCACAGGTGTTTGCTTCTGAGAAGACATTTAGACATCGTCATCGCATGCATGCAGAAACTCTATTGATGGTTGTGGATTAAAGATGAGTGGTAGAACTGTGTTAGCGCCATTCAGAAACTGCAGAATGTCTTTTAATTTGGCTTCACATGCAAGCTCTAAAAGAAAAAAATATATATATGAGTCAAACTAGCAAAATTGTTATTATTGCAACAATTGAGATTGTTTTTATTGCATATGCTAAATGAATACTTCAGTAACGGTTGATACATGACGAATAAAACCCCTGATAATTTGCTATGCTTCATTTCACAAAAAAACTCATCGAATCAAGATTATCTGTTGTTAACAACAGAGAACACTTCATGATCAGGCGTGAGAGTATGTTACCATCTCCACAATCCTGCTTGCATTCCTCTCCCTTTAATAGAAGTTTTCCCATTGTGCAACATTAAGTAAGCATCGTATTCCATGCTGCTAGACCTGAATCTGCCACTCTCTCCGGGTTTTCACACACACCATTGTTTATACAAACACTGCCGACAAGCCAATAAACATATCTCAATACTTGGGACTGGAGGTAACTGCCATCTCCACATGGGATATGCTATGCTTTATCAGAGACCCACACAGCAGACCCAATCACGCTTTATATCTATTTTTATTACTTTTCCTTGATGCAGTACATGAAGCATCATTACAATGTGGTAGCTACCATTTTACTGCCATGATACTGCACTTAAGCTTAAACAGCATTGTTAACAGACATATCGTGCAAAATGAAGAATGAATTAAAGCTGACACAGACTTTCCAGTTTTGGATGCATTTATCCTTTTGTCCTTACAATAGATTTTACACAGTGCTAATAAAACAGGGTGGTATGTCCTTCCTTATCTCTCTTTCTGTACAGTATCTTTAGGAATTCTTAGACACCATGCTTGCCATAATAGCCTGGTTTAAATTATAGTTTCAACGGATTTGTCTCATCATTAGTTGAGCTATAACACAATGAAACAATTTCATTTGTCTTCGTAATCTTATAAGTAATCTCTCCAGTAACCAATGATGTGTTCTTCCTGTAACCAGTAGTTATTGCCTGATGAACTAAATTAAATGTTAAACATTCCATTAATGATTTCAGTGATAATTTCTTGTTCCATCCAAATAAATGCCTTTTCAAAAAGTTGTTTATGAATTTCTATGGCCTGAAGTACTCCCAGAGTTTTTAAGCCCTCCTTCAATCGGCAATAAAGAATAAATAATACCTAATCGTAATAAGTCAAACTATTGGTCAAATTATAATTTAGAAGTAATTCAAAAATTAATATATGTCAATGACACAGCTAGAGGTCCTTCAATGCCCTATGTTCAAATGGTCTGTAAAAAGTTCAGTCTAAATAGGAAAATCTGAAGCTAGCTGCTGGAGCCCACTTACAAAGGCTAATTCTCGTCCTCCTGGGGTCTTGTGATGATATCCTAGCAGCAAGGTAGCACACGACCTGGACCTTCTTTTAAAAACATTTAAACAAACTGAGCATGCACATTATTAGAGGGCAAACTGTGTTTTTTCTGAGCCTTTTTGGTGCCAATTTTCGACTTCGAAATGTGGACCCAGTGGAGTGCTTGAATGGGACCTGAGAGACTATGCTTGGACTTTCAGCAAGGACTGGCCCACTCTGCAAAATAAATGTTTATTTTATGCATTAGATGACAAGACCATGGGCATGATGTACCTGTTAATGTCTTCAGGCTTTATGCTCACATCAACCATGGGAGTTCACTGGAAGGAGCCGCGCTGGAAGTGCCAGTAGATGTCGAAGAATAGATTTCCACTCCTAATTCCGGGTGAATCTGTACTCCATATTATAGAAAGGGTTGTATTTCCAAATATTCTTTTTTAATAACCTGTAAAAATATTGTATAGAATGTTGAAATCTAAAATATAGTCAAGGTAACTATTTACAGGGAAGCACGGATTTACTAATCTTAGCTTTGCATCTGATTACCTGGACAACATCTATTTATTGATATTGTTGCAGTTGGATAGACAAAATACTATTTATAGAGATAGAACATCTTACAGAGTTTGCAAAGAAACCTTTGTGGAAAACAAAAATTGCGATACCGAAGGCAGCTTTCAGTGTCCCTGTTGATCTGCCAACTACATTTTTTTGTATGCAGGAAACACGCATTTTTCAGCTAGCTCACCATGAACCGGGGGAGAGAGGGGAGGGTATCTGAAGTTGAAAATTCTGTTTTTGAACATTAGAGAACCGCCTCAATGAACACTTATTGTGCCAAATGCCCAAATCATTGGCAGGAAAACTTTGGTCACAATTTACGACCAGAAATTTTACGATTTTCCGACCGATATGTTGGTTTTTAAAATTTAAATTTGACTATTAAGGAGGTAAATAGAAGACTTCAACTTATTACAATATGTGGCTGTCAAACCATGTCTCTGATCACCTTTAAATAAATTAAACGTTTTTGGTTAAAGCAGCCCATTTTCTTTAAAGGAAACAGGTAAGTTAAAAAAAGGGTTATTTTTCCCCAAGTCTGTTTGAGATTTAGCAGTGGATCTTCGTCCCACAGCCTACTCTAGAGCCTTTTTCTTTAACCTTCACAAAGGGAATGGAGTACTTTTTTTTGTGAATGAAATACTACGTCGATTTGGGAGCCAATAATTTCTCAATGCTTTAAACAGGATTTTATTCAAAAACTGTTGAATCATCTCATACAAATTCAGTATTTTGAAGGGACACCTACAATATGCTCCCTCAAATTATATAAACTTGGTATGGAGTCACAAACCCATTTTAGGAACTATTACAGAATGTTTTATGATATTGAAAACAGTGGTTTGTGACCATAGAACATGTACATCTTGCTTTTAGTTAGTAGAGTAGCAATGCCGATAAT
The DNA here is from genome assembly GCF_964263255.1 of Lissotriton vulgaris. Taxonomy (NCBI): domain Eukaryota; kingdom Metazoa; phylum Chordata; class Amphibia; order Caudata; family Salamandridae; genus Lissotriton; species Lissotriton vulgaris. The sequence continues at coordinate 24,128 of NW_028254377.1, read as the reverse complement.
CAACACTGACTTTATAGTATTTTAACAGTATGACTGATATTAAATCAAAGTAAATTCAAAGGAATGTGGTTTTGTTGTAGAGCATTTTAGGACACTAGTGTAATTTTCCCGATTCTTGCCCATATATAGGTATAAATCAATCTATCCTTATATAGGCATAGAAATCATAACCATATTTAGACTTAGCCTATGCAGTCCAAATACGGCATGGCTACTTCCACTAGTTCCGAAAATCCACAACGATTTCTTGGAAAAACCAGCCTTCAGCAGCCAGGGACATCCCCCTGCTTGAATATTAAGTTATCCTAGAAAGCATGGAGTTTTCAAAGAACTGAGCCTTTGGTGACGTTATTATGTCCAACCTTACGTCAAATACGGCACCTTTCAGGTATGAATATGCCCACACTTGCTCAGGCAAACACACAGTGGTCTTAAGCGGTTAGACTATCTACCTTCACGACGCAGCTCGCTACAGCAAGTGCCGAAGGAAGCCGACCCTCCAGCTGACGCACTGAGAGACGCTGTCCTCTCGCCTGCTGAGAAATCCAGCTCCAGTGTTTCCAGTCTGCCCTTGCGGGTTGCTGGGAAATCGAGTCCTGAGAGAGAGATAACATATCTCCTACATTCTAAAACCAAGGTACGGAGCTGATTAGACCCTTAGAGAATTCTTGGATAGATTCCAGGCAGAGAATACCAAAACTTAGGCTACACCTCACTGACTTCTTCCCCTCGTACTAGACCTAGGTTAGGTACACCGGGGTAGGGGTATTTTAGGAAGCACCAGTTGAGTAATTATAGTCTTTATTTATTCATGTATGTATTTTATGTATTTTAGGGCTTAGAAACCATATAGTGCTTTTACAGTATTATTTCATAATACTCTTCGTACTGTACACATTGTACTTTGCAACCAGTCTTACAACTGTAGCAGTTCATTTCCTCTGCAAGAGAAAGAAGACTGTTCAATAAATACCTTTTTATTGAAAACGCTTGTCTCTCTACTTCTCTGCAACTCTGATGAAACGAAGCATGCACGAGTGACTGAGTGAAATAGATATCTATTGTTTCCGCAATTTTAGAGATACGTTTCTTATTCAGGGGGGACAAAGTTGTCATGTTTATGCGGTTGTCAGAAACTAATCCCTTCTTGTTGATTCAAGAAAGTTTCTAGTGACCTCTGAGCTAGCTGGCACACACAATTAAGTTTAGTATATTCGGTAGAGACCTAGTCAACTTCAGTCCTACGTCTAATCTACAGGATATACTATTCCAATGCGCAAAGCCTATTGGGAATATAGGAACTACACTACAGTTTAGCATTCTAGCCAGACGAACATGAGCCACTGCGGGCCTAAACTCATCCGTTTGCTTTTGGGAAGCGACTGAGACATCCAAGGTTTGAATTGAATTGGTTCGAGTAAAGATGACACGTTGATAGTGAAGATCCGGAGTGGGACACACTATATCGCAACAAAAATGCCAGCCGCCACAGAGTGAGTGCCTCACTCAGCCACTTCATAATGCAGCCAGAGCATGGTCAGCACCTTGTTCCCTGGCCTTTGTTCTGCTGACAAGTGATGGTTAATCACCCTGTCTACTGCTGGCAGGGGGTACAAGTAGAAAATACTTGGGCTGCAGGCTTCCTATGTCCAATCTTTTTAAAAAAAAAATATTTTTATTGCAGAAACACAGAAAGATACCAGTAATCAGTCAGTATTCCAGCTATTCACCAATAATAGTGCACCGCACCGGCAAAAGAGCAACACACGGCCATTGAGCCCACAACCCGAAGGTCGGGCGGCGAATGTAGTTAAAATATAAACTTGAGAACAAAAGTGAGCATCTAATGAGCTTTCCGAGTATCTGCTTTTCTTTTTAATCCCCCCCTCCCCCCAATAAACCAGTAGAACAAAACTCGAAAGGCACATAAATAGCGACGGTTACATTTCCAAATCCCCCCCCCACCCACCTCATTTAAAGCCAGTAGATCATGTCACAATTCAAGGCCTCAAATGTCCCGTACCCCATGGTTTCCTTCAAGTTCATCAGGTCGCATCTCATCCACAGTAGCGGTACACAGTTTTCTCTGTGTGTTGGCCTGAACCCTACCAATATACCCCTCACAGCCCCCCATCCAGCCCGTGGTAATGGCGCCATTAGGACCAAACTCTCCGGAACTTTTTGGGGCACCCCCTTGCCTTGTAAGTAACTCTCCCGGCTGCCATATAGAGATCCAGCCCTCTCCTCCATTCTTCCAGTCCCGGCTGTTCCGGCGCCCCCAGTACTTTGCGATGTCTCTTTTTGCTACAACTAGTGCAAGAACTAGGAATGTAAGAAGTGGGCGAGGCAGGTCTGCCTCATTGGTCATGCCCAGCAATGCCAGTTTGGGCTCCAGATGGAGCGGAACTCCCAAGACCTCCTCTAGTTCATTGAATACCTGTGTCCAGTACGTCTGTATTGTGTCGCGTGCCCAGATAGTATGGTAGAAGTCAAGTTAAGTCAAGTCAAGTCAAAAAGATTTATATAACGCGCTACATACCCGGAGGGTCTCAAGGCGCTTGAAGAAGGGTGGGGAGTTACTTGTCGAATATCCAAGTTTTAAGTTGCTTTCTGAATGCTAGATGGTTCTGAGTGAGACGAAGGTGAGTGGGGAGTGAGTTCCAGGTTTTAGCTGCGAGGTAGGAGAAGGATCTACCTCCCATTGTGGTTTTATTGATGCGAGGTACGGTAGCAAGGGCTTGGTTGGAGGATCGTAGCTGGCGGGAGGGGGTGTAGAAGGAAAGTCGTGTGTTGAGGCATTCGGGTCCAAGTTCGTAAAGTGCTTTGTGTGCGTGGGTTAGGAGTCGGAAAGTAATCCTCTTATTGACGGGGAGCCAGTGAAGGTTTTTCAGGTGACTAGAGATGTGGTCTTTAGGCGGGATGTCTAGTATGAGTCTGGCTGATGCGTTCTGGATGCGTTGGAGTTTTTTCTGGAGTTTTGCGGTGATACCGGCGTATAGGGTGTTTCCGTAGTCCAGGCGGCTAGTAACCAATGCATGGGTGACCGTTTTTCTGGTTTCGGTGGGGATCCAGCGAAATGTTTTTTTGAGCATGCGAAGAATGTTGAAGCAAGATGATAAAACGGCGTTGACTTGTCTGTTCATAGAGAGTGAGGAGTCCAGGATGACGCCCAGGTTCCGTGCGTGGTCCGTCAGGATGGGTGCTTTTCCAAGGGCCTCTGGCCACCAAGAGTCGTCCCAGGCAGAGGGGGATGGTGCCTAAGATAAGGACTTCTGTTTTGTCTGAGTTCAGTTTCAGACGGCTGTGCTTCATCCACTCGGCTACTTCTTTCATTCCTTCATGTAGGTTGGTTTTGGCGGTGTTAGGGTCTTTGGTGAGTGATAGGATCAGTTGAGTGTCATCCGCGTAGGAGATGATGTTGAGGTTGTGTTGGCGCGCGATGGTCGCGAGGGGGCTCATGTATACGTTGAAGAGGGTGGGACTGAGTGAGGACCCTTGGGGTACGCCGCAGATGACTTCAGTGGTCTCTGAGTTGAATGGTGGGAGGCGGACTCTCTGGGTTCTTCCAGTGAGGAACGAGGTGATCCATTCCAGAGCTTTTCCTTGGATTCCGATGTTTCTGAGGCGCTGTAGAAGGGTGCTATGGCAGACTGTGTCGAAGGCAGCGGAGAGGTCGAGGAGGATGAGGGCGACTGTGTCTCCATTGTCCAGAAGACGCCTTCCCAGTTATCCGCTCTTGGAGAAGCCGCCCCTCCAATGGTGCATATTCGGGGATATCCGTGACAGTGATGTTTTGGGCTCGCCACGCGTGCCGTAATTGGATGTATTTGAACTGCTGTGTAATATGAAGGCCGAACTCTGTTTTAAGTACTTGAAATGATTTCAGCTCCCCTTTGGCTATCACATCTCCTACAGTGGAGATGCCGATATCGTCCCACCTTTGGAAGCCTCGTAGCTTGTAGAGTTCTGTGAGCCACTTGCAATGCCACAACGGTGACTGCCGTGTAGGCTTCTTTTCCCACCCCATGCACCTTGTGGCCTTAGTCCACGCATTAAGTGTGAGAGACGTAGCGGGAGGAGCCATGCCCCACTAGCGCCCCCATAGAGGTAACACAATAGATTTTTGGGTGACATTCTAGCCCTCTCCAAGGCGTAGGTCGGGTGGTCCGCCGGGGCATGGAGCCAATCATTGATCGGTGTCAGATGTTCCGTCCAGTAGTAGGCCTTTAGGTTGGGGAGCGAGATCCCCCCACTGTATTGGTGTCTCTGGAGCGTAGACAATGCCACCCTAGCATCTTTGCCTAACCAAAGAAAGGATCTCAGGTCGGCATGGATCTTAGTAAAGATCGAGGTCGGCAATGGGTAATATTCGTTTTGTAAGGCATAGAGGAATTTGGCTAAAATGATCATTTTGTACATGGCCGCTCGGCCCAGAAGCATGAGAGGGAGCTGTCTCCAGCGGCCCATATCCTCCCCTGCGTTCACTAATACCCGTTCCAGGTTTCTTTGGAATGAGAGGGTCTCACTCAAGGTTATATAGATCCCGAGGTATTGGAAGCCTTCGGTAGTCGTCAGTAGTCTCTCTGGTAGCCGTCCCCACCTGTCACCTCCCCCAGGGTCGTAGAGAATAGACTTGTGCCAATTGATTTTATGTCCCGCCTGCCCTCCATACAGCTCTAATTCCCTGAATAGCTCCGGGATGGAAGTCACTGGTTTTGATACATAGAGCAAGACATCGTCTGCATAGAGCGAGATCTTTTCTTGCGTCGGGTCCGTGCCATTACTCGTAAAACCAGAGATGACCTTGTTTTGGTGGATCCTGCCTGCAAGCACCTCAATAGTGAGTGTAAAGAGGAGGGGCGATAGGGGGCAAAGAAGCTGAACCCACTTCACGAAGTTTGGACCAAAACCAAACTTGTGGAGCACTACAAATAGGAACGGCCAGTGTACTGCGTCGAACGCTTTCTCTGCGTCCAAGGAAAGGAACCAGTGAGGTTCACTCCGCACACGTACTTCCTGCAGCCAGTTATGGGTTCTTCTGAGGTTCAATTTAGTTGCTCTATCTAGTAAAAAAGCTGATTGGTCCGGATGTACCAGGCCTGGAATAACCGCTCTTAAGCGAGCCGCCAGGATGGTAGCCAGCAGCTTCACTTCCGTATTAAGTAAGGAGATGGGGCGGTAGGAAGCACAATCGTCTCGTGGCTTGCCCTCCTTGTAGATTGGTACAATCGTTGCCATAGCGAGATCTGGGGGGAGCTCCCCCTTCTGGTAGGCACCCGTAAAGAGGTCTTTGAGATGACATGTCAAAAGGTCCGCCGAGCGCTTGAAGAACTCGGCCGGGAAACCATTCGGGCCCGGGGTTTTGCCCGGTCTCAGCTTGGTAAGGGCTTCCATAATGTCATCCGTTGTTATGTCTGCCTCTAAGTCCACCAGGGCCTCGGGAGGCAACACCGGCAGTGCCGTCCGTTCCATGTATTGTAGTGCTTCCTCGCAGGTGACTAGATCACGGGCTGCATAGAAATGTTCATAGTGTGTAGCGAAGGCTTCGGCTATCCCAGCGTCGGTGTTAACACTAGTCCCATCCACGGTATAGATACTATCTACCCATCTAGCCGACCTCTCCTTCTTACTGAGCCATGCCAAAAGTCTGCCTGACTTGTCACCCACATCGTACAGACGGTGAAGGGTGGCGAGGGATTGGGTCTTTGCCTCATCAGTTGCCAATTCCCTGTATTGTCGCTGGGCATCAAGTAGCCTTCGAAGAGCCTCGCTGTTTATATGGGTCTGGTACTCCCTCTCCCATTTCAAGATAGCCTGTTTTAGGGCAGCAACCTCAGCCTGGAGTTTACGTCTTTCCTCACCCAGCCTGCCACTTATCCTATCTCTCAACACCGGCTTTAGGGCTTCCCAGAAGGTGACACTCGACTTCACCGTACCCTCATTTTCTGCGATGTAGACCTTAATGTCCGCTCGAATGCCTTTCAATACGTCAGTGTTATGAAGGTCCCAGGCCGCTAGGCGCCAGGAGCCGGTTCCCCTGCCCTGGTTGTGTCCCACTCTTATGAGCAGTGGTGAATGATCGGATATGCCTCTGGCCTTATACTCTGCTGTATCATCTGCCCTCAGGTACTGTCGGGACATGAAAACATAGTCCAGGCGCGAGAACACCCTGTGGGCCCCGGAATAGTATGAGTAAGCTTGCTGTGTGGGGTGTAGCCATCTCCATATATCCGTGAGCCCTATATTGGATATCTGATGAAACAGTGTGGTCAGGTGCCCTCCTCTCCCTGTTCTCTCGGATCGGTCCAGTTCTATATTCATCACATCATTGAAGTCGCCTCCCACCACTTTTATAGTGTCCGTCGTGTCTAAAAGGATGTTCGCTAGTGCTGTAAGCGTACGGGTCTGCAATTTGGGGGGTGCATAAATCGAGATTAGGGTGTATGTGCGCCTATTCCAAGTACCCTGTACTCCAGCGTATGTCCCTTGTGGATCTATCCAGGTGCGTGTGGTGCAGAATGGCGAGGACTTTTTAATGGTGACCGATACCCCTCTGGAATCCGATGTATAGCCCGCATGAGCCAGGACTCTATGGCGACCCCTAGCGATGAAGGTGCACTGTGTTCCCTTGAGATGCGTTTCCTGTAAGAGGGTGACATCCGGGTCTACTCTTTTAATGTAGGCGTTCACTAGACCTCTCTTAACTTTAGAGCCTAGTCCGTTGACATTCCATGTCAGGATGCTCATTCCCCTACTTCCCACATGTGGAGTGCCTAGGGTACTCGCCATTCAAAAATGTGGTGGTTGCAAGTGGTTAGTCTCTGGCACGTATGCATGGTGTGGAGGTTCAAGGTGCCCTGCTTGTGTGCGTCCGCCCGAGATACATTTGTGGCACTCAGCTGAAGTGCCGAGCCCTCCCTCCCCCCCCAACTCCTCCCAACTCCCTCACCATCCCCCCTTACGCTAACCCCAACTTTCTGCTTCAACATAACTGACCGCCCCCTTCTTCCCCCACCCCACCTCCCTCCCCTTTCAGTCCCGGCCCTGTGCAAGGAGGAACTGTCAGCAGAAGGTCTATCGCCCTCCCAAAGATTGCCCCGCCTTTTAACCTACTCTGGTAGACACAGTGTATAGGCATACAGCACATTTCCCATGAAGTAGTCTTAAGAGTCAGATGCAGGAAATGCGCACCAAAGAGTCTGCACCCACTAGCACCAATAGGTAAAAGAGAGTATCAACTTGCGTGTCTCCTTAGCGGCGAGCTGCAATCGTGGTTGCTCCATCTGCCCTTGGTCAAGAGTGTGAGTCCTGCGTGTCTGGATGAGGATTCGTCGGATGCCCAGTAGCATCCTGTTCCAGATCGTAGATTGCCCGTTCTAGCGGATGGATGGAGTGAGCCTCTTCCTCCTCCTCCCCCGACGAGTGGACTGCGGAATCTTCTCTCTTCTCCTTCCGAGCGGGATGTTCCGTTGTGATGGTTAGTTGTAGATCCCGTTGCACCTCTTCCTCCGGGTGACGCCGATTGACCTTTCCGCCTGTTCACCTGAGAGTGCCCCGGGTAGGGTGTAGTTTGCGTCTGTCTCCTGTTCCTTTGTGGCCTCGATCGCTGGGTCTTCGGGAGTTCCCATTGCGGCCGTCGCGGAGTCGGCCCATCTGGTCTGCCCCTTCCTTTGTTTTCTTGCCTGTGGAATATGGGGCGTTCCTCCAGCCACTGCCAGGCGTCTTCCGGGTGATTAAAGAAATGTGCTTTGTCCTCTTAGATCACTTTCAGTTTCGCCGGGAAGAGTAGCATATAGGTTATGTTCATGTCTCTTAGTTTTGCCTTGACTGCGTCGAAGGATCTGCGCTGTTTCTGCACTTCCTGGCTATAGTCTGGGAAGATCATAATAGTTGCGTTCTCCATACGGAGTTCCCCAAGCTTTCTGGATTCTCGCAGTATCAGGTCCCGGTCTGCGAAGTTGAGGAAGCGCGCAATGACGGGCCTGGGTCTTGCGCCCTCTGGAGGTCGAGCCAATAGGGCCCTATGTGCCCTTTCGATGATGAAACAGGTCGAGAACTGCACCGCCCGGAAGGTTTTCACTAGCCAGGAGTGGAGAAAGGCCACCATGTCTGTCTCTTCAATCCCTTCCCTAAATCCAACAAAGCGCAAGTTGGTGCGTCTCGCCCTATTTTCGGCATCATCGACTTTCCACAGTAGTTGACGATGCGAGGCCTGGAGTTCAGCCATGTCCCTCCTCAGCGTGGAGATCGAGTCCTCCACCTCCCCTATTCGCGTCTCCGCCGTGGTCACTCGGTCAGACAGCTTCCGGAACTCTTGGCGCAACAGCGTCACCTCCGACCCCACTTCGCCTATTTTTACCTCCAACGCTGCCCTGGATTCCTGAATGTCGGCCCTGGACGCCTGGATAGCCGCCATCAAGAGGTCCGTGTCCGTTCGTGGGCCAGTAGCCGGGGGTGCCCCCTCTGCGTTTGGCCGCGGCGCAGCAAAGTTGTCCATGGGGCCCTGTTTGGCCGTCCTGGTGAGTGTGTCTTTCTTCCCCATGGCCGATGACGTCGCGTATAGTCTTTCCCACGGGGCCAGTGTCCTGCCCCACTTGCGTGATGGGTCTACGGGCCTGCGGCTCGTGTCCCTCCGGGCTGGTCCTTAGTCCCGACCTGGGCCCAGGCCCCGTCCACAGCCCACTCACTCCTCGTCGCCCTCAGTAGAGAACAGGGTGGAAGGCTGATCCTCCCCCGTGTACGGCGCCGCCGCGCGCTCCGAGTTTCGCTGTCTCCTGCCTCTCCCCTGTCTTGTTGCGGCCCTCCTTGCAGGGTTCGCAGCGCTCGGTGGCAAAGGCAGACCGGGAGACAAATGTCCATCAGTTGTCGCCATCCTCGGGGTCTCCCTGGCCTGCTCCCCGTCTCCGCTCCAGAGATGGGGACTCACCTCCAGATTTTACTCCCCAGTCGTGCCAGTGCCCATGCCGTGTACCGTTCCTAGGGCCACCACCAGGATCTGGTACCACTAGCCCAGGGGCAGGGTGTGCGAGGGCTGCAGTCCCGCTCCACAGGAGAGCGTGTGGGAGGCCCGCTCACAGCAGCGACCTACCGCCGTCTCAAGGGCCCACAGCGGAAGTACATGCACTGTGCCAATGTCCAGAGGCCCACGTTGTCGGGCTGTCCCGGGAGGTCTCCTCACCTCCTGGGGGTCGGCGGCACCCTGGGGGTCCATGAGCTGCCGTCCGGCCGCCGTAGTAAAGGACAGCGCCACACCCCCGATCGGGCCTCAGACGGGCGCGTCCCGGAGTCAGCGCCACCGGCGCCCCGCGAGGGGGGCGCGGAAGGTTCAGGCGTCCCAGTCGGGAGCCGCAGCCGAGCACCGCAGCCTCAACGTGCTTACCGGCAGCAGTCGCTCGCTCCCGCCCCTCAGCCGCAGAGGTCGCGCAGGCGATCGGCAGTGTCCAGCTGGTGCTCCGGCGGTGTCACAGGGCTCCGTTCAGCATTGCGCCCTCGGGACGGAGACGGGTATTCAGTGGGCCGCCATCTTGATTTGCGCAGCCGAGCGCACGATCCTCTCCCGTTGTGCCGTTCTCCGTTGGTTCTCCATCAGATGACGCGGGTTGCAGGCCACCGGGAGGCACCTGAGCTAAGGGTCGTTGTCTAGGTCTTTTTTCAGGCTATTTGGCATGAGTATTTCAGCGGATTAGGAGCAGCTCGCCCGGAGCTACGTGGAGACACGTCCTAGCTGGCCATGCTACTGGCCACGCCCCCCTCCTATGTCCAACCTTGATAAGGTGAGGCCCGGTGGCTGAGTAATGCAGAAAGCTTTCTGAGGCAGACTGCAGGGGAGAGCCTGCTTGGTGGATTGAGGGGACAGATATTTTGCATGGCTGGGACAGCGGTGACCCAAATTATCTGAACAAAAATATTGTGATGAGGCAAGACAGCGTGGCACAGTGATTGCCCTGAATTTAATCTACAATTTCTTGACTGCCTGATGCTCCTCTGTAGAACAGAACGTACAGGTTTTGATGAAGACATCTGCTTCTGGTGTTGGAGCAAGGGCTTCCCTTAAACACAAGCTCAGACTGGGATCCATTTTGTACACTGAGTTCCCTAAAATTGCCGGTCCGACAGGGAATAGCCAATTGTTGGAGAGTTAACACACCCATGTCCTGATACAGAAATTAGTTTGGTAGGTAACATGCTTGTTGCTGGCATCTATGTGCATACTGAGGGCCACATGCTTAAAATCTGGAAACGCCAATTCCACTTTTTGGCCTTCTGAGGTATTGAGAAATTGACCACCATTTTAATTGTGTAATGTAGGCAGTCAGCATGACGGAACATTAATCTAGTCCAGTCTGGCCTTCTATAATCATACCGCTGTCAATATTGTCAACTGGATGGCTTCATTTCATAAAGAAGGGTCCAGACCTCTACAGTACCACGATGTTTCACTGCTCAATAATGGAAACATCAGATATAAAACAATGCAAGTAAAAGTAGTTACATTAAGAACGTATTGTTCACCGAATAACCTCTCTTACTGTAGCATAACAAATCACAGCTTAACATGACTAAGCATAGCAGACTAGTAGAACCCCCTTACCTGCAATACAGAGTAACAGTGTACTGAGCTCCTCTGCCAGTACTTACTTGCAAGGGATGAGGTATGCAATATGTGAAAGAGTATTGCGAAACCCCAGGCTTAAGTTCGTACAGTTTCACTATTTACACCAAGTCTACCATACTGTGTGGCATACACGCTGAATGTTCCTACTGGCAAGAAGAAAGCAGGAATCCTTGTGGCTTTGGTACCTTTTATTGGGTGTCCTCAGCGTACCTTCAATTTACAAAAGATATTGTTTGTTCCAGAACTCAGGACCAAAGAGGTAGACAAGCCGTCTGCCATAAGAATGTGGAGCAGCCTCAGGACCATAGAGGTAGACAAGCTGTCTACCATGAGGACTTGTAGCAGCCTCTCCCCAGGTCAGGTTGAGGGAAGAGTCTTCCAGGAGGTAAACCAGGGACCATAATGTAGGCATGTACAACCATAGCAGTGTTGGGAATCCCATCACACAAGGGACCATGCACAGCACAACTTTTCCTATATCTTTCTAATCGTCATTGTCGAGGCCCCCCTCATTACATTTTACAGGGGAAGCCCAGTCCACATCCCTCACTTATGCATGAGCTGCAATCTACACAGCCTTTCATTTATACACACTGAAGCCCAGTCCACAAACTCGCCTTTATGCGCAAGCTGGCAAACTACAGCCTGTCATTCATTCCGTACACACTGCAGACCAGTCTACAGCCTTTCAATAAACACTGTTGGTCCATAGACCCGCGTTTTTGCACAATGCTGTAAGCTCATAGCCTCACATTCATGCACACTGCTGCCAAGTATCGTACTGTAGGTTAGTATTGCTATAGAGCCAAAGCACTTTCAGAATGGTCCAGTAGGTGGCAACTATATTTGTTGCGCACGGCCAGAGAATAATGTTGGTTGAGGTGTCAGCTGTGAGTAGATTTGCTTTAGGCTTGGTGCAGCGGCACATAGGAGTTTTTTGCGATTTTTAAATGGCTATTGATGATCCTTAATCTCTTTGGGAGTGTGCTCCAGGCCTTGCATGTCATGAAAGATTAAGAGCTTCACCAGAGGAGATTTTTGGTGTGGAGGCATCTAGAAGTGACATAAACCCAAACACTGATGTCACAGTTAAAGTGGTCACCACAACATACTATATGGAATGCACCCATCCATATCCATACTAATATAATAAAGAGAGAGCCCAAACCTTTGAGGGGGTAATCTCAGGAACCACAGCACCAATCACAACACCCAATACAGCGTTGGAAAGGGCAGTTGCAGCAGAAGGACATAGGCTATGCAGACGCCCATCAGATACATTTAAAAGGTAAAAGAACCGTGCCAGCAAAGTATTCCCTTGTGGGCGTGTCTGTGTTGTGCTGTGGGCGTGTGCTGGGGCGTGACAAACACTGGGGGCGTGTGGAACGTTCCGCCCTTCATGCCATGTCTCATATCGTGTGCTAATCCCACCCTGCTTCCTTTAAATACCCCTGCTCCCCATAATCATAACCCACCCTTACTCCTTAAAATACCCCAACACCTTTAACCACTAACTCATCTTAACCCTATCAATATACCCTGCACCTCAAAACCCAAACCTATCTCTAAACCCTAAAAATACCCCTGTACCCCAAAACACAAACCTAGCCCTGAACCCTATAAATACCCATGTACCTCAAAACCCAAACCCACCCCTGAACCCTAAAAATACCCCTGTACCCCAAAACCCAAACCTAGCCCTGAACCCTAAAAATACTACTGTACCCCAAAACCCAAACCTACCCCTGAACCCTAAAATACCCCTGTACCTCAAAACCCAAACCTAGCCCTGAACCCTATAAATACCCCTGTACCCCAAAACACAAACCTACCCCTGAACCCTAAAAATACCCCTGTACCCCAAAACCCAAACCTAGCCCTGAACCCTAAAAATACCCCCGTACCCCAAACCCAAACCTAGCCCTGAACCCTAACAATACCCCTGTACCCCAAAACCCATACCTATCCCTAAAACTACCCCTGTACCCCATAACCCAAAGCTATATCTGAACCCTTAAAATACTCAAACACCCCAAAACATATACCTCAGTACCCCAAAACATATACCCCTATACCCATACTTACATTATCCAAACATTTTTAAAAAACTAATTTTGTTGTAAATGTTTGCGTGGTAAAAGCATATAAAATTTAATGCCATGCGTTATAATGGCATTGCGGAGACATGGTACTTTCGTAATGAAAGTATGCGGAGTGATGGTATGCGGAAAGAAAGTTGCAGAATAATGGGTGTTTACCCTCCCCCGGTACGTACATTGGTGGCACGGCAACCCACATATCCAGCAACATACTCATATTTTTTCACCACCCATTTGAAAAATGCACAGGTCTCTCTCATTGATGGCCAGCACCGACATACACTTTTAGACACACCTCCCGCCACAAGTTCTAGAATTGCGAACTTTAGAGCTGGGGAACTTCGTTTGAATCTCGGCATCAGATCAACATCCTGTGATTCCAGGCAAATCGCTTTGTCTCCCCATGCCTACCACAAATGAATGTGTTCTTCTGTAATGTAAATTGTGCTCATGCCATGTTGTCGAGTTCGCGCTATGTAATATTGCAAGGGAAAATAAAGTAGGGAAACTCGAATTCACACACTACTGAAGGCGTACTCTTAAGTGCAACAGCAGTGCACTGTGAATCGGAGCGTTTCACAGGCCTGTCACAGGTAAGAAATTTTATCTAAACGAAATCCTACAAAATAATATACTACTGGCCGGCAGCAATTCATACCCGGACAACGTTGGGACGGGCTGCTAGTGTCATATATGAGCCCAGCATAATAAAGCACTATCAAGCCAATCTCTGGAGGCAATCTAAAGCAATGTAAGTATTGTAGAGAATTCACTCAGGTGTGATATATGCCCAACTTCTATAAGCCTCCAATGGGTTTTAAGTACAGACCACTGAGTAATCCTTAGCATATAGCAAACAAAGGACTGCCTTAACTGCAAACACACCACAAAGGTGGCTGGGACAAGGGAACATGAAGGAAAAGGTGTTAGGTTAAGTAAAAATGGAAGGAATGTGAGAGGACAGGGGAAATGGTAAAAGGACAGTGGTCAGGTCATCAGGCAATAAGGACCGAAATTCCAGCCCTAGACCATAACTAGCCTTTCCAGGCCTTAACAGGGCAGATGCCACAGTAAGGTGCCTTAAACCATTCACCCTTAACCTGAACAACCTAGCTCGTCACTATTAGAAGAGGTGTTAAGTGTGTGCGCTCAGGGGATGGTCAGACAGGTAGGCACCACCAGCAGGAAGAAGGAAACAATGGAGGAAGGAAAACATAGATAAATCAGGCACAAGGTAACTTTTGCTGGCCATTAAAATGATCTCCATAGCAGCAAATACAGTGTTTCACGTTCATTACATTGCCTCCCACTCATGCACACTGGCATCCAGACTGCAGCCTCTCTTTCACGCACACTTGACACCGGCCCCCAGACCACAGCTTCTCTTTCCTGCACACTGGCACACAGACCACAGCTTCTCTTTCACGCACACTGCCACCTAATGCACGCCTTGTCAGTGATGCACACTGCAGCCCAGACTGCACATGCTGCTCAAACTATAGCCTCTCATTCATGCACACTGGACTATCATTGGATGTTGTCTTCTTTATCTCATAGTGTCCTCCCTGTTTAGTCTACTATGTACCTGCATATTGTATTACGCTCCTTTGACCCATGAGTCTTGTAATTATGTGATTATTATTGCTTTTATTCCTGCTTAATGTCTATATTGTATGTATTACCCTCCTTCCATCCTTTTTGTAAAGCGCTCTGATATCCTTCGGGATCTTGTTCGCGCTATATAAAACTTTATAAATAAATAAAAAACAAATACATTTTACCGCCTCTCATTGATGCACACTGCTGTCCAGTACACAGCTTCCCATTGACATACCAGCCAACCTGATGATTCTCAAGTTATGCTCCAAGCCCCTTTATGTACTTGCTAAGTCACAATATGCCTCATAACAGACAGTGCATGCGCTGTTTACTAGGCTCGAACTGACAACAAAATAAATGTGGGTGAAGTCTGATGTTTAACACTGTGAACCCATTACAATGAATGGAAAATATACAGCTCTGAGAGGGAGAAATACATTTGAAAGGACAGTGACTCCCCTCAGTCGATGAACATGAGGAGGCTGAATATGAGTCAAAAGTGGGTGGAACCCATCAGTGAGGGTGAGTTCCATTCATGCACAATGCCGCCCAGTCCACAGTTTCTCATTCATGCACACTGCAGTCCTGTTATGCTGCCTCATTCATACACATTGATACTCACTCTACAGTCTCTCATTCATACACACTGATGTCCACTCTACAAGTTCTCATTAATACGCGCTGTCTTTCCCCTGTCCAAAGATTCTTATTCATGAGCACCGACGCCCAGTCCACAACCTCCGATTCACACACTGATGCCCAGACGACACCCTCTGTTTATCACACACTGATAACTAGACCACAACCTCTCATCCATACACAGTGCAACCTAGATACAGGCTTCTTGTGCATCCACACTCACTCTTGCCAACATTCTGTGACCAATAAGCAGTGGTTGAAGTTGGGGGAAACAGTGGGGGAACTGTGGGAGGAAAATCAGATGGCGGGAATAACTCGAGGATTGGGCCAGTGGACGGAGTCAGAGGTGTGGCAAAGAAGAGCAGAACATCACAATTTTTAGTATTTGTTTGGCATGTCACTGACCAGTTACAGCATATTACGTTATTTAATGCAACCAATGGATACACGTTTAAGGTTTAATAGGAGTTATTGACATTAAAATGTATTCACAAAGTGGGATACGTTTCCAATCACAGAATGTCCCAAATATGCTTAAAAGTGGAATCACAATTCATTTGTCTCCGAGCCATGCGGTTTCTGTCATCAGCACCTCTCCTCCCTTTTTCCATGTGAGCAGTTCCAACATAAATGGCAAAATATCCTAGCTTGCAAATGTTTTCCACTTAATTATGGCTCTGTCATATTTGCCACATAATCTGATGATTTTAACTTAAATATTGTTAGTAGCTCTAACAGATCAAAAGTTACTAAGAAATGTGACTTGTGTTGCTGCGAATTGAAGGGCCCTTTTCAAAGGTCGACTGGTCACCTTTCTCACTGCTGCATTTTTACGTTACACTGGTACTAATGAGGCAAAATCTTTGCAGAGACTATGTGTAAAAAGGTCAATATAAAAAACTATCAGAAAATGTACTGCATTACGCTGCAGCCTTTTTTGCTGTATAATTTAGTCAACACTGCAACATAATTTTGTCCTCCATTTCTGAATTATCCAAGTGGCCCCAAAACTGGCAGCACATGTTTAAATTGCTTGTGTATGAAGCCGATAGACTGTAAAGTTTGCAAATTTAGAGGCATATTTACAAAGAAGTGATGGAGCGTGTCGTTAGCCTTCTTGGCTTAATGCCACACGCGGCCACTTCTGAAACGCATGGCTGAACCATATTTACAACAATACGGTGCAGCCCTGTGTTCCCCCCTGTGCTGGTGCTAAATTTAGCTACCAAGCGCAAATGCAGGCACCCTTGGTGCTTGCGTTGTGGGAATGATTATTTATGTGCAGGAAGGTGTCCCTTATTGCACATAAACAAATTTAAATGGTGATTTTTCACCTCTATGTGTGCTGCTTTGTGCAGCACACAGAAGTTGCAACTCGTCATTTTAAAAATGATTGTTTATGTGTAGGAAGGGACACCTTCCTGCTCATAAACAATCATGCAAGGCGTTTTGCTGTTTTTATGTGCTGCACAATGCAGCACACATAAAACAAGGAGAAATAAAGTATATCTCCTCATTGCGCCCTCTTATGGCCAGGTTTTCCCTAGTCTTAATTTTTAGTGCTGGCCCATATTTACTCCACTGTTGTGAATATGGGGTGGCTTCAAAATCAATGGGTGTTGCGGCAGAACGCCCCCCGCAACACCCATGGCCCACCCTGTTTTCGTTAATTATAGCATGGAACGGCGCCTTACTTATAAGGCATTGTTAAGCCATGTTAAGTAGCTTAACACTGCCTTGCAAATAAGGTGTAGCCCGTTTGACCACCACAAAGTTAAAATAAGTGACTTCTGGTGGTGATAGGGACTTGTAAATATGGCCCTTAATTTGGTGTGCGTGCAAATCCTGCATTGCTGATCCCTGGAGAGTTGCACTACTACTGCTGAAACAAAGCCAATGGAGGTACCAATAGGTGAGGCATTCTGGTCTAAAGCATCCTGAGACCTCATTGGCAAACTTGCTGGTGCTAAGACACCAGGGCTTCTAAGGTCTAGCGGGGCCTTCTAAGGTCAAGCACAGGAATGTGCTCCCTCAGGAGAGTGGTCCCCACTTCCAAATTCTGCAGCTCTGGCCGTAGTCCCACATCCTCTCCAGTACTGAACATCATACTGCCCCACTGAGAGAAACTCACACTGCCTTCAGTTACAACCCCTAATTGTGCCCCGCAATAGAAACCTGGATGAGACTAAATTCAAATTATGTACTGGACAAGCATAATACGCTGCCTGGAAAAAAAGTAGCAGCATTCTGGAAAAAGCTAACACTCCCAGGGAATGCAATATACAGTAAAGCATGTGAAATGTAAGCAGGAACAACATGGTGTTTGCCAGAAATTTAAGGACATGACTACAGGGCCCAGAAGGGACCCGATTCAATGTCCAGTACTTAAATCCCTACAAAATGGGAGCAGTATAGTTTAAAAATACCACATCCCTGAACACAGAGCTGCCGTACACATTTTATATAAACCAAAATAAGGAAAACAGCTGATAAGGATAACATTAAATGTTTTCCACTCCATGCATCAACCAGGCATTGCAGTACCTCTAGAAACAGTGAAATTCCCCAACCAGGGAAAACAATGGTGTTCAAAGAAAGAGGAGAAAAACGAAAGTAGCGCTTCACTAGCAACCTCTGCAGAGTGGCGATATGGTGTTTGGGTGTGATTCAAATGAATCAGTCCACTTTGCAACCACTGTGTCTTGCTTTATTTTGTTATTTATTTATTTTTCGTATTTTAAACCTTTTTTTGTCTCTAAGTCCTGGGGTTGGCATTTGGTGTAGAAAAATATCAGAGAAAAACGAAATTTCAGCAAAAGTATTTCTTCGTTTATGGATCTATTTCTCAAGGGAAAGAATAAAGGAAAGGAGAGAAAAGAAAGGGTAAGAACAGTTTTCAGCAAGTGAGGAGGAGCGAGACAGAATTAGAGGGAATGAGAGAAAGAAAGAGAGAAGGTGGGGGCAGCTGCCAGCGGCAGAGCAGGAGAAGTGGACTCTGTCCTGGTCTTCTCTGCCCACCCAGCCCGTCCCCTAACGGCCGAGCCTTATCTAAAGGCCTTTGCTATTTCTGCCCCCATAGGACACATTTTGAAAATGAAATATGTAGGGGAATGGATTCTGTTGAATTAGAAAAGCAGGGGCATGCCTTGCCCTGCCGATGCCATCCACTTCGACCACTGCCAATAACAGGTAGGAAG
The DNA here is from genome assembly GCF_964263255.1 of Lissotriton vulgaris. Taxonomy (NCBI): domain Eukaryota; kingdom Metazoa; phylum Chordata; class Amphibia; order Caudata; family Salamandridae; genus Lissotriton; species Lissotriton vulgaris. Next base: position 5,979 of record NW_028254377.1, on the reverse strand, counting down.
TTTGAGCTTTAAAATCCAAAATGTGTGTAATAAAAGTGAAACTGGAAAAACTATTACATAACTTTCACCTCAATTATGACATCTCGGAAAATCATATCAGTATATTAGACTCACATAAGAGGAAACGGAAATGTGGTTTCTTATCCAGATGACATAATGAGAATAAAACAGAAGAGTATGCGAGTTACCATTAAATGCTCTCACCAACTTTAACCTCGTCATCGTTTTTTCACTGGCGATGCCAGCAGCGCAGACAGTACCTTTTAAGTAACTCAAGCAGCTGTCGCAAAGCATGCATTGGCCGGTAGGTAGCATGCGTATTTAAAGGGGTCATGATGCTTCTTATCCTACTACGCAGGACTCACAGCAGGATCAAACCACAGCAAATCAGCCCCCTCGACCTCAAAAACGACAGGATCACTAAATCTGTGGGCAGGAGCTCATGGTTCTAAAATCTGTTTGAGTCAAGTGTAACGGCCACACACACTGCTGCCTAGTACGGGCACAATTGTTTCGTGCATCTTGTGACTCACTCTCAGCTCACACTTGCTCTGCCCTGGGCAGGGCTTGGGTGCATTTATATCGGTCCTCAGCACCGTTTCAGGCAGGTCTGAGTGGCTTGTCACTCCTTTCTGTCCGCATGCCTGGCCCATACAGCTGATCGCCCCTGAATAGCACTGCGGCACCACCTGTGATGAGTGGAGTGGTGTGGCTCACTGGTTAGAGGCGGCAGACCCGGAAGCAGAGAATGGCCCGGGACCAGGGTTCAATTCCTGACGCGGCAGGGTCATGGACCAGGGTCAACAGACTCGATAATTCTCGCCTCTGTGCCTACTCTAACCAGGGATCACACTCGGCAACTCTGGGCATTAGCTTGCCTCATCTCCACAACGGCCCCCCACAAGCGCCGGGGATGCCTGGTTTCACCTTGGAGAGACCCAGAAGGGACCATCTCACAGGGAAAGCCAGGACGGGTTCCCCAGCGGTCTACAGCGCCACAACGCCTCAGGGCAGCAGTGCGCTTTACAAGACACATACATTACATGGACAGAAGCCCCTGGGCTCTCACACAAGCTTCCATTGTATGAGACCACACCACCCTGTCATGTAACCCTCCTCCCCCACACACTTAACACTGCGACCTCTGCATAGCTGCCAATGTTTTAGATTACTTATGTGTGACATTTTCATAATTTCAGTGTAATTCAACGACTAAAAGTGACAATTCAACGACTAAAAGTGACACCTTCTCGCGAGCAAAATCGTGCAATAAAGAAGAGGGAAATATATAAATACAAGAAATTAAACCCATTTGCACAGCAAGAATAATAAGAGCATACAACTGTTGTAAAGCTCCAGAAATGGAAGGGCACTAAGCTAGTAAAAAGCAGGAACTCACAGCTAATCCTCATCAAAAACAGTTTATCAAATACATGTGTGGTTCATGTTCTTTCTCTCCTCCCCTTTTGTCCTCTTTCTTGCTTTTTCCCTACTTCCCACTGTCTCATTTCCCACCCTTGTACTCGTTTTATTCCTCCTTTCTCACCCCTCCCACTGTAGGAGAGTAGGATCTGCTTACTATGGTTACCCCCAATTTTTGCTGGTGTTTCACTATTTTTTGACTGTAGTCTGACTGGGGCCTGGTATTAAGGACCCCAGCCTAGCTGCTTCCTCTCTAAATTGGTTGCATGTACTTTAGGTAGAGGGAGTGGTTATCCCAAAGGGCAGTGGTACAATGCAGAGGGTGGTAGTGTGTCAGTAAGGGGTAGTAGTGTGGATTGATGATGCAGTACTCGGAAGTGGTACAACGCAGAGGGTGGTAGTGCGTAAGTAAGGGGAAGTAGTAAGGATTAATGGTGCGGTGCTGGCAGAGGTACAACGCTGTGGGTGGTAGTGCATCAGTAAGGGGTAGTACTGTGGATTGATGGTGCGGTGCTGGCAGTGGTACAACATGGAGGGTGGTAGTGCATCATTAAGGGGTAGTAGTGTGGATTGATGGTGCGGTCGTAACAGTGGTAATGTGATGCTGATGGTGGTATTGGCCTTTGCTGGTATCAGCGTGATGCTGAGGGTGGTAATGAGATTCTGCAAGTGGTACTGTAATTTTGGTTGCCAGTACTGACGTACTGATGGTAGCGTTTCAAAGACACTTCATTGTAAACAGGCGAACAAGAAGCCTTACGTAATGCGAAGATCACACGTTCCTGCAGGTCTAGGGTGAGCCGCTTTCCCAGCTGTCGTTCTCTTCGCATTCAGACACTTCCAGTTCTGCATTTATAATGGAAAAGGCATAATCAAAAGTACCACATGCAAATGTATTTGAGACGTTGGCCTCCCTTTAAATACAAGTTGGAACATTGACATTCTGAAGCTCTGGAGGCACATGAAAAGGAGGGGGCAAAAATGGATTCAGTAATGCTCGGAATCGAAAGAAGCAGAGCCACACAGCAGCCTGTTGGAATTACTGCTTCCAGCTCATCAGAATTACTGCTTCCAGCTCATCAGAAATGAGTCACATGAAAGGAATGCCTGACTATTTCTGACTCTGTGATGGAGTCGTGAGGGGTAAGGTACACTGAAAATGGCATTTAGAACTATACACCAAAGAAACACCTAATGTGCTCCAATGAGAGCAGGGTCACACTCGGTGAAAGCTCTTCCCAGTCGAGCCTGATAACGAAGAGCAGCCCATAAATCTACTTCAAACCCGAAAGAACAGATGCAGCTGCCTAGCAGGGCTCCTCAATTCGTCTCTCCCCACACCACGTCAAAAATGGGGGAAAAAGCTGCAAGGCTGACTGAGCTGTGCACTACCCCGTGCTGAATAGTAGCACTAAAATTTCATCACAGACATAATTAAAAGTTTATACCCCTCAGAGAATAGTGTCAGGAAACGTGTACACGTCCTTACTGCAGACTGTTCAAGGGGGCACTTCCGGTGCGGCCTGAAGGCCAAGTAGTGGACTTTGGAAATGGGAAAGGAAGCTCGAGTCTGGCTCAAAATCCTGTGATTCTGGGCAAAGAAATCACCCAATACTCCAGAGACTAGAACATAATTGCGACCTTGTGACATCTATAAATAATAACTACGGCTTAATTCTCGTAAGCAGGCCTGTGTTCTTCCTCCTTCTGCGTCCCAAGGTGGCGATTTCTCATTCGCAAAAAAGTACGAGTACGGATTCTGCAGGATATTATCTAGTGGAAAGGAGGAGCGCGCTACCTTCGGGATTGGGATAAGTATTCCCAAAACAACACTGTTGTAAGGGCACGGATGCTCGACCTGAAAACGGAGAACAACCGTTAGCCGCTCGCTGTATTATCTTATGTGACACACAGCACGAAAATTACTAATCAGTTTTGAGGCATTAGTACCAAACAATGGCTACCAATAGTAAAAAAGTACATGTTTGCATCATATTGCCAATATCGATGAGCTCTTTTGCCCCAGACGTTCCCTCGTGACTCGCAAAGATTCCTGGGAAATGATATGGTAAGTAGCTCGCAGGCAGCGCAATACAGTAGTTACGGTGCCGTCATGCTGTGGGGAACTTAGAGCTTCTTGTGAGGGCCGTCTCCGGGTTGCTCGCCGGTGTGTTGTAGAGCTAGAAAAGGCTGCCTCGTCATGGGCACCCCTGACTTTAACTGTCTGTTGTCGGTATAGGATTTACCACATATAGCCATTTCATGGAGCTAGACAGTTGAATTTGCAGCATTTCAGTATCAGGTTAAGGACATACAATTGTAACTTTATGGTTTTCAAATCACTTTATAATATTAACCACACACAAGAAAAAATGCAGTTTATTTACCCTACAGAAATGTTACCACGTGGGATAACTCAAGAAGGCCTAAACTACAAGTGATTCTGAGAATAGAAATCAACACGCAAAAAGCGATTCCTTCACGTCACGCTGATAAACTCAGTCAGCTCCCCGACGGAACAGGCATCTTCTAACTTGTGTGCCCTTCACACCAACGCTAACTTGTCGTATTACTTACTGTGGTGACTGAATTTGTGTAGTGCTCACGAGGCTCTCGGCGTGGGCTGCTCCTGGCTCACTGATTCGGCGGCTGGCAAAAGACAAAATGTACAGGGCAGGCTGGCAGTAAACTGTCCTTTGTCAGTGCTACTGCCCTCCAAAAGCCTCTGCACCTGTTAGCTGAGGCCTAAGACTGGACTGTGTTCTCTTTCTGCTCGTGTTTTTCAATGTGCTCCTGTCCACAACCCCTCCTCTTCCTGAGCTTGCCTTGAACTTCTCTGTGATTGGCTGTTAGTGTCATGTGCTTTTCATTGCATGTTATACACAATTCACCATATCCAATTCACTCACACTCTTAGCCAGTTCATGCAGTATGAAACACAATGTGACTCGTATGCAATTTCAGTGGAGCTCATATTCATTTCGAGAGGAGTATAATTTACTTCACTATTATTTATATAAATTTCAAGATTTGTCATATTTAAACAATTTGGTAATGTTAATTTTCTAAAATTCTTTTATAAATTAGCTTTTGTGTCATATTTATTTCAAATGATCTTATATTAATTTGAACATGTGTCATATTAACTCGAACATGGCTTATATTAATTGCTGTGTGTCTGAAATTCACTTCATGTGTGTCACAGTCATTTTAATGAGTGTTAAATTCAATGTAATATGTGCCATATTTGTTTCAATGTGGGTTGTATTCGTTTCAGCACCAGTCTATATCATTTCAATAAGGTTTATATTCACTTGAGTTCTTGTTGTATTCTTTTCAGCAACAGTCATATTCCTTTCAGCGTAGTTGTTATACATCTCCGTTTATTTTTTATCCAATTCAAAGTGTGTTATTCACATTGTCCAAAAGGTAGAATATTTATTCTGCCATGTTTCATCGATTCCAAAGGATGTTGTATTCAGTTTAAAGCTTCTCATATTCATTTCAGTGTGGGCCATATTCATTTTAATGTGCACCAAATGCATTTCAACTGCAATCATATTTATATTAACATGTGTCATATTCAGTTCAGTGTTAGTTATATTCATTTTGACACCAGTCATATTTATTTCAACTTATCTTATATTCATTTGAACATGTGTCATAGTCAGTTCAGTGTTAGTTATATTCGTTTTGACACTAGTCATATTTATTTCAACGTATCTTGTATTCATTTGAACACGTGTCATATTCATTTGAACATTGCTTGTATTCATTGCTGTATGTATCACATTCATTACATGTGTGTCACAGTCATTTTAAAGAGTGTCAAATTCAATTTAATATGTGCCATATTCGTTCCAATGTGGGTTATATTCATTTCAGCACCAGTCTATATCATTTCAATAAGGTTTATATTCACTTGAGTTCTTGTTGTATTCTTTTCAGCAATAGTCATATTCCTTTCAGCGTAGTTACTATACATCTCAACATACCTTTTATCCAATTCAGAATGTGTGTTATTCCTGTTGTCCACTAGATAGTATATTCACTCTGCCATGTTTAGTTTTTGTTTAGACATATGTTACATTCATTCTGGTGTGTCTCAAATTTATTTTGCAGCACTCCATGCATTTCAGGAGGTGTCTTATATGAGGATCTGTAATTTTGACATGAACGGCTTCCCATACCCCCGCCTAGGGAGAGAACACCTCTGAGCACAACGCAAGTGGGACCAGTTGGTCTGTTTCCATACACATATGGTAATTATAAGTTCATGCGCCAGTTAAAGATTTCATCTTTAAAAATTTATTTTGACACATTGAAGAAATGTCTTTGATTCCAAATCATAAAGGTAACTGTAATCCACATATGGTTCAATATGTTATTGTAAACACATTATCACACATCCCGATAGGCGGGGGAGCTGTACTTTAGTTCTTCACTTCTCACTGCCTGGCCAGACAGTGTTTTCCTCTTGTAGCACACCTCAACCCATTACAACTTTCTACCACGGATTAATTTTGCTGTGCGAGTTCCCTTTCACCATTGCCATAA